>NW_026533254.1:1045171-1047439 GCF_026225885.1 Hylaeus anthracinus
ATATACATATTTTTTTTTTCTTCAGACGAACCGTATGGCTTAATCATTGTCAACCACCAAACAGCAATTTCGGTAGAGTGTTCTTTTGGTAGCGGCGTACACCGCAAACTACTCGTATTATTTGGATAAGAAAATTTGTGTAGTATCTTGTTTATGTATATATTGGATAGAAGTATTAATGAAAAAAAAAAACATTCATCGTTTGCTCGAAAAAAATTATTAAAAATACACCCATTTACCGCGCGCACACTGTGGTATGGGGCCTTCACCCTTTCGATGGGTCCCGAGTGACATGTACACCTTCACTCAGAACTATGTGGACACTTCCTTAATAGAAATAAATATCTAATAAAAGTTGCGAATCTATTGGTATCAATTATATCATTTATGTTTCGATATGTTTATGTTGCATTACCGAATATACAGGGTGTTCGGAAATTGGTGGTACAAGTGAAAAGGGCGTGATTCTACATGAAAAAATCAGTCGAAAATATAGACTATAAATTTTTCATGTGAGGCTTTGTTTTCGAGAAAATCGACTTTGAATTTGCATCGAGTACGGGTGCACTTGATCGCGCTGTAGATCGTTGTCTCGATGATTATTATAGCAGTTTAAGTTTGTTTTAATCATAACGAAAAATTAGGAACACGTAATGAAATTAAATGTTGAAGTAATCATAAAATTTATTATTACAGAAATTATTGAGAATGTTGCCCATTCTTCCGAGTACATATTTCTCCTCCTCTAATTAAAGTCGGATAATAAGATAATAGATAAGAAAACATTTCCGTGCCATTGGTTGTGTTTATCAAAATAACTTCAATCGTGACAATCATCTACAGTGCGATCTGTTATAATGGGACATGATCCCGTGCACCCATACCTGGCGAAAATCCAAAGTTGATTTTCTCGAAAACAAAGCCTCACATGATAAATTTTTATTCTATATTTTCGACTTATTTTTTCATATAGAATCACCCCACTTTCGCTCTAACCACCAATTACCGAACACCCTGTATATTATTAATACTTTTTGCTATGAATCTTTTTAATATATTGTAATCATTTAATCACATATATTGCATTGTTATTACTAGACTGCAGATCTTTATGCATTTACAGGAAATTTGAATTTGCAAGAACCTACAAAATGCAAACAATATGCAAGAATATAAAAAAGATTTAAAGTAAAGTTCATGTTATAATATTTGCAGAATAAAATAAATTCCTATTTAGGTTCAATTTTTTGTTGGCACGTTCGCGAAGATTTTATTTTACATAAAGATCCGCAGTCTAGTTATTACAGATACATACATGTGTAAAGTTTATTCATGTACATATTTATAATGAAATATTTATTTAGAAACATCGAACCTACCATTTAATTTGGACAAATTTCTTCATTAGACATACAGAGTATGAATGTTTATAGGTTTGCCTATACAGGGTGGAGCAATAACTATTGTCACCTCAGATGTTTTCGAAACTATAAGTTTCAGAAAAATATTTTCTGAAATAGAATTGCACAGTACGAAGGGGTACATCTGGTGACGATAATAGTTTTTTGCAGGTGGAGGGAGTTTGGACATTTGAAGGTCACCTCCATTTTTTTTAATTGATCGTTATGCTTTTGCTTCCGCATCATAATAAAGGATCTTAAAGCGAAGTTCAATGACCTATTATACAAGGTCATTGAAGGTCATAGAAAGTAGAGGAAGGCGATAATATTTACTGTTTTAGTAGTAAATGAAACATACGTTTATAGTAGGTGTTCAAAATAATGATCATCGCTGCCAATGAAACGTTGGATTCTTTTTACGATTGAATTGATATATATCTCAATATAAATACCATATATTGATTTGATTTTTAGTGCTATTCAAACGGAGACCTTCAAGGAAGCATACACTCTTGAAAAGTTTGTGTTCACTTAAGTTCATTCTGTGTAATCACTAGACTGCGGATCTTTATGGATTTATAAGAAATTTGAATGTGCAAAAAACTACAAAATGCAAACAATATACAAGAATATAGGAAATATTGAAAGTACAGTTCTAGTTATAATATTTGCAGAATAAAATAAATAACTATTTAGGTGCAATTTTTGTAGGCATGTTCGCGAAGATATTTTGTTTTGCATAAAGATCCGCATTCTAGTAATCACTAATGAAGTTTGCTGAACTCACAACGACCCCTCAGAGGGGACATCCAAGTGCAAAAGGTTAACATAGTCATGACAATTTTGAAAATTTATACACTTTTGAAAA
>NW_026533254.1:1047449-1125654 GCF_026225885.1 Hylaeus anthracinus
ACAATGACCCCTCAGAGGAGCCATCCAAGTGCAAAGGGTTAACATAGACATGACGGGTAAAAATACAGAAATTCTGAAATTGGCTGCCGTGAATTTATATCATTAAAGTTTGTGTAAAAATTAGAAAATTTGCAGCAAGGCATGAAATTGTAAATTTTAATTTTTCTATAAGAATAGTTGTCTTCCAGTCTCTAAAAACTGTTTATATGGTATAGACGTCGAGTTGGCAGAGGTTAATAAAAAAAGAGACTTATTTTTTATGTGTTCTTAAAGTTTGGGATCGTTTGGTTCATCGAATTTTCAGAAAACATGCTTTCAAGAAATATGCGTTTAATGTTGTTGAATGGGAATTAGTTAGAAAGTATGGCATTTACAATTAATTAGCTGTACCACAAGTATAGAATAAACCTTCTTTTCAAAAAAGAACTTGTATCGCGCGAAAGAAAAGCTCGGATCTCCGAGCAGTTTTGGTCTCCTTTGACGCATCGGACGTTCTTTGCTCGACACTGGTTAAGTGCTCCACGTCCTATCGCTGTTGGAACATTTCAGTTCTCGAGCCAATAATTGCTCCCATTACCTCCATGATTTTTAAAATTGGTTTATAACCCTCATTGAAAGTGCACACGGTAAGGTAATTTGCAATTTCGATGCGTTTTGGACAGACGCAAAGATATTTTGGCGCCAATTTCCGAATTATGCTATCGAAACTTTCGTTAAATCTATGCTTGGACTTTGCAGACTTTTTCGCAAAGAGGTGGTTTACCCTGTTTAAAATTGGTAATTTAATATTTGAAGGACAATGCCTACGTTGCAATTCTTTTTTATCTAACATACTTTTAAAGCGATATAATGAAAATAGTAACGCGGGTTTATTGATCATGTCGTAGATAATGTATCAGGAAAAAAGGCTGCTCAAAGATCCGAGCTTTTCGGGCGATACAAGTTCTTTTTTTAAAAGAAGAAGGTTTATTCTATACTTGTGGTACAGCTAATTAATTGTAAATGCCATACTTACATATCGTAGATAATGTATCAGGAAAAAAAGGAGGAATTTCCAAAGCGATAAAGAATGCGGTTTCTATGATTTCATTATTCTAATTTCGACGTCCATACAGATTAACGATTAATTCAAAGAAGGCATTACATATATGTCCCGGTCATTGTGCAAATCGATTAACTCCGTAAAACAAAAATGTTGGAAATGCGATAAAATAATGTACATTGTTTTTTAAAATTCCCTTTATAATATAAATTCAAATAAGTACTGTAGAATGCATAAATACAGATGTAGCTTTCATCTAACGGTATATAAAATTAATAAGAAAGTCAGTAGTGTTACAATTTTTAACCGACTTCGAAAAGGAGGAGGTTACTCAATTCGACATGTATATTTTTTTTTTTTTATGTGATTGGTGGAGTTAATCGATTTGTGCAGTGAACGGCTCATATATGACTATGAATACGCCACTGTTTATATTTTTTAAATAGAATATTTATAAACAACGTATAGTTTATAGCTTATAATGTGTTCGAGTCACACGATAAGAATCGAAGATGAAATGGAATTCATGAAATTGGTTTCATTTCTTGGTGATATTTTGCCCGTGTCTCTCTATTTCTGCCATAAACAATATTTCGACTTCTTGGATAATCACTGGGCTAAAATTTTAGTAATTTTAGTACATTTAGTTAAACGAAAAAAAGCACCAAAAAAACTAATATAGTATTAGGTGTAGAAATTAATCTTGTATCTTTTTAAGGTAAACTTAACATTTAGTTACATAGAAAATCCATAAAACTTTTAATGTTCTCTCAGTCACACATTCAAAGAGAGCATATATAGTAGTTAAATGTTTTAACACAATATACTGGGTGTTTCGTTTATAACGGAATGGTTAAATATCTCACGATGGAAAGGAACTATCAAATAATGTTTTTACATAAGTTATTTGGTATAAAGGCGAATATTATATAGAGTAAATAATTTGCTTCTAAATGAAGCGCTGGAGGAAACATAAAAAACAAATTATTTGTAATGAAAGCATAGCATATCGTAGCATTTGTTTAGACAAATTCGTCGACCTACTAAACGAGATAATTTATTGTAATATATAGCCTTAAAAAGGAGTTTGTACTCGGCAGATTTAACGCGAACGAGGATAAAGCTTCTTATTTAACTTCTTCAATTCTTGTGCGCAACCTAATAGGTGGTAACTGGAGCTAGAAACCGGCTGGTGGACTGCGTTAAATCTACAGCCTACCAACTCTAATTTAAAGCTTTATACTGCAATCAATTATTTCGTATGATAACTCGATGAATTTGTCTACAAATTTGTCTTCATTGTAAACAAATGCTGTTAGAAATGCCCACAATGAATAAAAATCTATATGGTTCACTTTACAAGAAATGATTTGTTTTTTTAAATCTCTCCCATCACATCACTTATAAAACAATGATTTACTCTATATCAGTGGTCCTCAAACGTATTCGACGATGGAACTCTTTTCAACCACTAAATATTTTATGGAACCTTAACCAATAAACCAAAACCAGGTTTTATGTTTATTCATTAATCAAAAATATACAAAAATAGGTAATAGGTAGGTAAAATTTAAAATTTAAATGTAAAATTTACATGAAGTGGATCGTTCTTTTGATTGACATTATTTATTAAGCCCTCGATATTAATTCTTTGTGGTCGTATGCCTACTCTCAGCCACCACAGCAAAGAACCATACTAATCGTATATTGTATTCCGCAAACTGAAAAGATTTAACCCATTAGACAATAGTAATAGATTCTAAGATATGAACCAGTGGATGAAATATCTACATGTTAAATTTTTCAAAGACAAAGATATTAAATGTTGGTATTCTTTCCGTAACATATTGCAATAAATACCAAATAGTCGAAGATATTTGGTAGAATTCCAAATAATATTTTTCAAACTGTGTTGAAGTGTAATTACACATTCTCGCTTCTTCAGATATTTTAAAAATAATAGTCCAAAATGGCAACAGAAAGTTACCGAAGATAAGATACCATAGAATGAAGAACTATAAAATATAATTTTTACATAAAAACATAACATTAAAACACATTATTGTGTAAACATATATCTAAAGTTCACAAAAGAATTAATAAATCTTGTTTATCCTTCATAATTTTGCATGTTATGTATCACTGCTCGTTCTTCGGAAATTAATTCCGACCAGTACAACACTCATGTCTAAATTTAATACGACCGCAAAGGATTAAATAATATTTGTAAAATCATTTTTTTAACCAACTCTCTTTAAACGAAACACTGTTTTAATTCCTATATTCTTCATATAGTAGAGAAAGTTATAAAATGACAAAGTGAAAATGTCAAAATATCCAATTATTATGTTTCTCGCCCTATGAATGACTAGACAGAGTGTTATTGCTCTCTCGGGTACCGTGTACTCCAATCAACGGAAGATACAGTAGTAGAAATTTAGGACCCCGGATATGCTTCCACGATACGGGTAATTTGGATGTCCATCTAATTAAAATCCTGATCATGGCCATGCGGGTGTTATGTACTACGGCACGCATAAGTGTAAAATTCTACTATATAGGGTGAGTCATTTAAAACAGACCACTTGAATAATTCGTTTCCGTTTAGGAATAGAAAAGAAAAACCTCGAAAGAGAGCTATATACTTCGTTTTGAGGTGTGCGTAACGTGGTGCCAACTGCCAATGACTTCTTTTATCAGTGGAAATGTATAGGAGGTTTCTTATGTACCGTTAGGATTACTTACAACACTTTTTCTCTTTAAAAACTGTATGAAATATAAGGAATTTAAGCGAAAAGTAAATAAGAAAATATTGTAGTCTTAAATTTAAGAATAGAAGTACACAAGAATGAAAAAATTATTTGTCACGCCTGTGTATGTGTGCATTTTGAGTACATACTTGAGTAATCTTCTTCTTCGTATTAGTTCCTGTAGTGAATGTTTTGTTTCAAACTGTTGAGTTAGGTCTGGGTTACATTTTGGTTACATGCGACCGCTTAAAATGATCTAAATCACGATCTTTGATCCTATCGATGAACTTCGTTTCACCTTTGCGTATTGAATATGAACAGATTTTAGTTTCGAAGGTTACTCATTCATAAAAATTAATGAAAAATGAAACCCTCTTTAGGATTTTCAGTTTTACAAAGCAAATAACACGAGGAAAAAGATACGTGCTGTATTTGGACGTCGTAGAAGTTAATAAAACAAATTGTTGTTGCAACATAATCGATACCGATGGGGCTGGGAGTGATAAACACGCAAAGACATCAAAAATAGAAAATAGATAAAAAGGAAACATTCTTCAAATTTATAAGATTGTTCGTGGAATGTATTTGTACACCGATCAATTTACTAAAAAACTTTTCTGTGAATTGTAGTTTTTTTAACTTCTTTGTTTATAATCAATGATATTTTACATATTCTCGGAAGACTCTAAGATAGATATAGACCAAACAACATTTTCTAGTTAATATAATTTGTGAAATTAACCAAAAAAATGCGAAAAGTGGGTAAAAGTATAGAAGCAATACGTTTACAGTAGAGTTTGTAAAGTAAACACATTAGTTTATTGCTCCATACGAATTAGAAAACATCATATTTCCAGTAAAGTACTTTTAAACAGTTGTGCGAATATTTATTGCTTCGACATTTCTATCGATTAATTGTTTTTTTTTTCTTGTTAATTTCGCACCTTACATAAATAGCTATTCTTTTTTTTTTGTAATCTATCGATTGTAGAGATTTCTGAAAATATGTAGAATGTCCTTGTTTATAAAAGAATAAGTTAATAAATTACAATTTTACTCAGTTTTTTTGAAAATTGACCGGTGTACGAATACGTTCTACACCCACTGTATGTAAATTAATCCGCTAATTTTCCGCGTGTCATATATTAAAATTATACTCTTATGAGAACGATGAAAAGTCATGTAAGCTTTAAAAATTATTCTTATTCCTTGAAGGTAGACATTTTTACACGGAGTTATTACTACTTTAATAATCGCGCCGGTTACGAATCGTCATTGAATAAAATGTGGAAAAGAAATTTGTATTATCTTCGACGATGTCCAAATACAGGTAAACAAGTTTTCTAGCTTTGAGAAGTGGAGAACCTCGTTGACGGATAAAACGATGCGCGTGGAGGAAAAGAGTTTGGGAGACACTGGTATACGGAATGATCGGTTAGGTACCATTGGTTATTCTCTAATCGTCCAGGGTTACTCGGGTACTCGGATATCCGAACAAAATCAATAGCAGCAGTGTAGCGCATACGTTGATCCGGGTGCTCTGGGGGCCGAGTGGCGATTTTCGTTGGTTTTCCTCTTAACTGGTTTCTCCTCCAAGTTGATTACAACGACAACGCCAGAGACGACGACGACGACGATGTGGAAAGCACGAAGGAAGAACCTCGCTGCCCCACCCACAATTCGTTCGTTCATTCATTAACTTGTTTGCCCGTCTGGCTAGCTCGCTCGCACTCGCTACCTCTCCACCTCTCGCTTCCTCTTTCGCGTACATATTGGCCCCGTTCTCGTCCGCTCTCTGTGCTCGCTCGTGACCAGACTCGCTCCTCGCACACCCGATTCTACACCGAGTTACACCACTACCGTCGACGCCGACGCCCGGCCCGGCTCGGCGCGCGGCGTCTCCGCCACTCTCATTGCCACTCTCGCAGAGTGCGACTGGGTTTTAGGACGATGAGACGAGAACGTAGTACGGTTATTGTACTACGCTTTCCACGACCCTTCTGCACTACTCTTTTCTCCGCTCGTCCGACACTCCTTGCCTTCTTGTTTCTTCGTTAGCTATGGCTTTACGCTTTCTTCTTTCCGCTTCATTCGCTAATTGAAATTTATGGCGAATTATGCGTAACGACTCCAGATACAAGTCTTCCGCGTATATCGCTGTACGAAGTCGATTTTATTTGTGCCTTTACTTTTCGTACGTTACACTTTACGGTAGTCGAATCAAATTCTACGTAATTAATTACACAAAATTATAGGAAAGTATTTGTGTCATTGATTCTCAATGTGGGCGATTGAAACTTTAACTGTCGATAGATGGCGATGTTTTTATTTTCATTTTATTAACTTCCCGATTTATAGGGAAGTTATTGTATTTGCCCCTAAAATGAAAAATCGATTTTTTAGCAGATCTCCATGTTTTAAGGTCATTGGAGTAATTTTAGCCTGTTTTTAACTGTTCGCGCGCGCGAACAATTTGTCGTTAATGTTTTCTAAAAAACTAATAGCGAGATCAAAATGATCGATGATGCAATCGATGTCTATCAATCTAACTTAGAGCTAATTAGATTTTTAACCGAATTCGAAAAGGAGGAGGTTACTCAATTCGACATGTGTATATATTCTTTATTTATTTTTTTGTTCCAATTCGGTCCAGTATTTTTTTTAAGAAAACTTGACTCAATAACGCAATGTAGATGGAACAATATAAATTTATGAGCGAATAACTAAACGGAAATAATATATATACATATATTACTATTATTACATTTGTATGCATACGTATAACACATGTATACACGCAGGGTGCTCCAAAAGTATGGAAACTGTAAAAATGGAACATTTGTGTGAAAAATGGTTTAGAGAAATTTGTTAGGGTTTCAAAAATTCTATTGAATGATCGTGTCCGTTTGACCTTCAAAGGACCGGTCGAAGTCACGTCAAGGGCAACATGATTTTTTTAACGGAACACCTCATTTTTTATCATGCACTGTGAAAGCTGGCTATGAGAACTTTTCAAAACCCTAGTTTCAAACATTTTTTTTACTAAATAGCGCGATAGATGGCGCTGTAATCGGAAATCAGAAAGTTCCTTGTGTCGCCCGTAAAGGATCGCACACAAAATAAACATGAATAGCTATATGAATTAAGCGAGCAAGAACAACCCTGCTCGCGAACTCGCGAAGCGAGCGAGCAATGACCAGCTAGTTTCATTCATTTATCAAGTGCTTGGTTCACATGTATGCACTATTGCACTTGGTACAAATGAGTATTAAATTTGTTTGTATATTTCCATCACAGTTTTTGTACTGTCAAGTTTCTATAATAATTTAGGCTTCGATTTGTAACAACATCTTTTATAATTTCTTAAATCTAACGTATAGAAGTAATTGTATTGTGATATTTGTTACAGTTAACTTGTGTTTTTTGTACTTTTCGTACGTTACACTTTACGGTAGTCGAATCGAATTCTACGTAATTCATTACACAAAATTATAGGAGAGCATTTATATCATTGATTCGTAACGTGGGCGATTGAAACGTTAAAGTGGGCGATAGCCATTTTGCGCGGGCAAATTGTAAATATATTATTGAATATATTTTAGCCGCTGTGGATGGAAATTAATATTTTAATTAAGATGTTTACAATTTCATATGCAGTTGAAAGAGGTTTCATTGTCAAATACGGAACAAAGAAAATTCGACAATTGTCGCACTTCTGAAAACACCTGGTTATTTATATTTTTGCTAATATCTCTGAAACCATAAGAGATATTGAAATATTATTAAATCCCGTAAAAAATTTAATTATTTTTAGTATTATATAACACGATATTAAGAAATTTAAAAAAAAAGTTTATATTCAAACGATAAATCTTTCCACCACCCACTGCATAGAAATTGTGTTCGCAACTTTGTGTACGTTTTCATACTGCACAACTTTCGTTTAAAGTATTTTCTTCCATCTGTTACCAAATTCAAGTTATTGTGCGATGTAGACGCGGATTTTATAAGTATACTGTGCCACACTTCGGCTAGAATTCTCGACTAAAATTTGAAAAAATCATAACTCTTGATTGAGTAAACGGATTTCAATTCTCAAAATGGACAACTGCTTATCGTTAGATAAAGAATTTGTTAAAGTTACGAAATTATCAAAAGTGACCATTTTTCAATGATTTTTCAATGATTTTTTCGAAAAGATATGTAAAAAGTAGTCTAATCTTAAAGAATTCGTAACTCTGTTAAAAATCAACATTTTAGATTGAAACTTTTGTCCCCTGTAGATCTCATGAAATCCTACAAAAAAAAAAACATATAGAAAGTTTTTCTTTAAACTGAAAACCCAAATTTTTAAAAATGGAAGAAAGGTATTTGCAAGAAATCGCAAAGGTCGCTCTATCGATTTTAGTTAAAATCTAAAATTATCTACAAAAATTATTTTTTACTCCCTCGATCAAAAGAAAGCATATTACGATAAATAACATATGGGAACAACTTCTATTATTCATGAGGCAAAAATTCCTAAAGAAAAGAAAACAAATGGTTTGAAAAAAGTAATCCTCGAAAAGTATTCGTTTCTCGAAAAAAATATATTTGACAAAAATTTCATATTTCATCAAGATGTACAACTTTTGTCTACAAATTTTTCTCATAGGAAGACTTTTTTTTTCAAAACCATTTCTTTTCTTTTCCTTAAGAACTTTTTCCTGTTCCCAATATTACGAATTCATTTTTATGAATCTTTAAAAATTCCGTACTTCTATGAACATATTTTTAAATACCTTTTAATTTTTAATACATATATTCGTATGTATTTATTCGAATAAATTTGTTATTTAAAGCATTTTCCTGTAGCAGGATGAGCGCGTTGTTTAAAATCCATCTTCTCCGCTATGTCAGCGGCCAAAGGTTAAGAAATGCAAGCGTTTGCCAGTTAGAAACCCAATCCAATAATTTTAACATGAATCAGGATTTACGTGATAGTTAAGCGATTGTTATCTTCGAATGCGTTGCAGTGTTCCGTTGCAATGCGCATGAAAAGTAAACATGACCGAGGACCTCCGTAACATACTAATAATAATAAGTGTAACGAGTGTCGTTATGTTGAAAGTAAAACTATTTCTTCTGAAACGATTAACATTCAATTTGTGCCTGTTATCTTGTGTTGTGCAATGCTATCGCTGTACTTTCGAATCTCGACGTATTTAATTAGCTCCACATTTGTAAAAAACTTCCACTTCAGGAAATTATAGCGACATGGAAAATTTACGGTGCAGCGAGATCTTTAAATCTGCCTTAAAGGAAGATAATTAAGAGGAAGTCTAACGATAAGTCATATGCGACTAAGGTGTTGCGATAAGCAAAAATAGATACATTATCAAGAAAATTTTTGTCCTTATTTATAGAGATGTTTACGAACCTAAATTCATCCTTGCCACGTGGTAAAAATGTCGAGCTATATTTTATGCGCGTAACGAGCCACAAAAATAACGACAAATCTAATTTGAACGTTGTAAACCGTTCCAAGTCATTAACATAATAAATATTATTGATCTAAATATTTAGAAATATGTACTTTGACGATATTCTATATTTTTTTATCTTTAATTCTACATCACGTAATATTCATTTTAGGTTTCTCGTGTAGTAAAGCATTACACATAGTATAGGGTAGCTGTTCGGAAATTTTTGCAGGCTAGTGAAATATTACTGATAAATAATAGAATACCGTGTTAGTTATCGATGTGATAGCGAGTTAAGTGTACACTGCCGTTCAAAAGTTTTAGGACACTTGTTGCTCTGAATAAAAAATTTCGAACAAAAACAAAAAATTATTCGTCCAATAAAATTTCAGTATTTTAATGCCACTAACTCTAATTGGAAATAACCGAAATATCGATTTCTTTGAGACAACAGATATTTCAAATAAAAATGTTATTGTTTTGTGTGACGAATAAATATTGATTAGCCTTTGTAAATATTTACGTGTTATTTGCAAATACAAGGATTATTGTTATTATTTAACGAATCGCACAACATTTTCGTTCTATTTTTAGTCACAGAATACGCTAGCAATATTTGTGTGGGACCTGTTGCACACCCTGCGGTGTGTGTATTTTTGTTTTATATATGTAACTTGTTGACACATCGTGTATTTGAAGTTTTAAATACATCCCTTAGTGGACAATAAATATGTAAAATGTCAGCAACATGTATTCTCGTTTCTTTGAATCATTATCATTTCATTATTTTAATGATGCAAAGATATTTAAAATTTTGCCCATCGAAAAGTTTCGCAACATTAAATTTTTATAGATATTGGTTATTTCTAAGAGTATTTAGCATTATTTCAAATATCTAATACTCTTTTTAAATTAAAAATAAATACTAGTTTTAAATGGTCCAGTTTGGCATTATGCTTCTAGATATTACTAGAAAAACTCCTCGTACATTTACGTCGTGCAATATTTTTGTTTCATGAATTTTAATTAGATGAAATGTATAATAACTTTCGTACCGGTGACTAAGATTTCTGTTTAAAAACAACTTATCGCTTCGAAACGTATAATTTGAAATACACCTTCAGAAACTAGCCGATTGCGACAAATCAAAGTATAATAATTAGAACTTTCAGCTTTTACTTTTTAGACTAACTTTATGTCACTGATTTTCACCCACTAATGGAAAAGTAAAATTCGTACACTTTTCGTTACATTTTCGTGATCCTACAACCATCGCTACCGACGAGTTGGTAAATTTTCTCGAGAGAAATGAGACCGACTTCCGATGTGGCTATCCCGCTTTGAAGTGTACTGGATATTCCGATTTTTGACACTTGAACTCGAGGATTACCGTGGAGCATGTGAAAGTACGATATTATTGTAGGACTATATAGACCTACATGTCATAATGAATATATGACATATGACCTAAACCTAGGCAAACGTGAGATAAGTTGAGTGGACGATGATATCGAGGTCGAAAGAGTAAAATCACGCGTATGCGACAGCGGCTGTCAAAGTGTTAACAGATTTCTATCTGGCGCCGGTGTCGCCTGACTGTCGCATGTAGCCGACAGAATTTCGTTTCAGCGCGTCAATATATGTTTACAAAAATAGCTTTACCTATTTACAAACTCATGGGGCGTAGCTTTATTAAATTCGATATGGGCAATCGTAACGAATATATCCTTTAACTTTATCTAAAGAATAAAGCAATATATCTATCTTTTTTTACCGCAATCTTTTTTAACAGAAATTTATGACAAATTATGCGCAGATATTCTGTCGTCGCCATTAACGCTATACGGAGTCACGTTTATTTACAACTTCACTTCAAACATCACGTTTTGCGTTATTCGAATAAAATTGTATACAATTATTTACATGAAATTATGAAAAATTATTTAAATAATTGTGTGTAATTCTTTTTAGGTAATTTCAATATATGTTTAGAAAAATTGGTGTATCTATTTAGAGACTCTTATACCGTTATAAAATGCTCACATGAAATTTGATAACGAATATAGTACATTTATACGAAAGTAGTATATTTACTTTTGTACACTGCACTTGTATTCCGTCTCACTATCGCTATGTAACGTCAAATTTATTTTCGACTTTACTTTAAACTTTACGATTAAATTATCGAAATGAAATTATACAGATTCGTGTCATTAAATTGTAAGGAACTACTTGAAGAATGATCTAAGTCACAGGGGAAAAAGGGATTCTCGTGTCTAAAATGTGTAGACACTGATTTCTTTTGCATTTAGTTTAATTAAGAATGTTTCACTAGTCAAACTTCAAGTACTTTTGAATAATAGAGCCGAGTTAAGTAGTAGGAGAATGCTTGTATCGATAAATAAATTATCTCTACACTATGTATTGCAAATAATGTGAAACGGAACAAAAAAATCACGAAAATTGAAGTATCAGATTTTTGTTAGCAATAATACATACACCCTCGTCAAGAATACTGATACGAGTATTTATATAGTTTACAAGACATTTTAAATAATATAACACGAAGGTCGCCATAAATCAGTTCAAGTTTTATTCATGGTAACGTAAATCGAAGTAACAATGTAAACGAATAAAATTTCAGTTGCAAGTATTTATAAATTTTGTTAGTAGACGATTTTTAACTTTGAGAAATAGCACGAAAAAAATTGCCTTTTTTTTTAATAATTCTTATTAAAGATACCTTTCAGAGTGGGGTTCGAAATTTTCTTTCGCCTCGTTTGAACTGGAAAGCAATCAATTCTCCTCCCCCCTCCCTCCCTCCCTCCCTCTCCTACTTTGAAAAAGACCGCTCTAAGGAGAAACGAATTACACCGACTATTTTATTCGAGTGGATGTGACAAATTGAAAACGATCAGAAAAGGCAAGTGTAGCAAACCGGGCAAATTGAATAAGCAAATCAAGTAAAGGGATATGATGAGACAAACAAGTTTAATAGAAAGTTCAGACAAGTGAGACTTACATTTCAATAATGGAATATAAACCTCGTTCGCATGTTGCGCAATTATGGAGCGTAAACGAAAGACGTTATGACAGATATCCGCGTTAAATAAAATAAAATAAAATCGTCGATCACATTTGAGCAAGGAAGGAATTGATAAACTTTCAGGAAGATGGCAGAAGTTCATGCATAATAGTGATTAATAAATTAATATAATTTTCTTATTTAATGAAAACAAAATAAATGCTTGATAAAAAAGCGGAAGTGACTTATGAGTCCACCTAATATTAGATGTAGAAATTAAGTCTGTCACTTTATAGTCAATCATTTATAACTTTAGTTTACGTAGAAATATTTAATCATCATTTATATGTTCAATATATGTGTAGATTACCAACCATCTAGATTCTCGACCTAGTCTCCATTACACTGAATCTATACATGTAGTATATAACCTAAATCGTAACCTGATGACCATTACAACGTATGTATATGTACATACGAAAATTGGTAGTCATACATTTTTGCGTATTATTATTATTATTATTATTATTATTATTATTATTATTATTATTATAACAAATTACAAGTGATAATTACAGTAACGGTAGAAAAATAGCAATAAGGAAAATTTGATGATTACTAAAGTTCGTACAGATTCATTGCAATGACCACCAGGTTGAGACTTATGCATACAGATCCATTCTAATAGAATCGGTTTAAGGATTTAGAAGGTTCCAGTTTAATATACCAAAACGACGAGTAAATATACAGTGGGTGTAGAAAGTACTCATACACCGATCAATTTTCAAAAAAACTATGTAAAATTGTAATTTATTAACTTATTTTTTATAAACAATGACATTCTAGATATTCTCGGAAATCTCTAGAATAGATAGATTACAAAAAAAAAATAGCTTTTTATGTAAGTTGCGAAATTAACAAGAATAAAACAATTAATCGATAGAAATGTCGAAGCAATAAATATTCGCACAACTGTTTAAGTATTAAAACTTCATTAAAAAACAAGAAATTTACATTAATTTAGAAGTATATAATACTTCCTTCGTAGGATTTCTTTCTGATTTTATAATTATTGTAACTTTTCTAAGCATTAAATTAACTAAATTATTAGTTATTCGAAGTGGGATCTTTTTCCATTCCTCTATTAGAACCTTTTTTAAAAGTACTTTACTGGAAATTTGATGTTTTCTAATTCGTATGGAGCAATAAACTAATGTGTTTACTTTACAAACTCTACTGTAAATGTATTGCTTCTATATTTTTACCCACTTTTCGCATTTTTTTTTTGTTAATTTCACGAATTATATTAACTAGTAAATGTTGCTTGGACTATATCTATCTTAGAGACTTTCGAGAATACGTAAAATATCATTGATTATAAAAAAAAAAAGTTAAGAAACTACAATTACCCGCCAAATTTTTGGAGGAAATTGATTGGTGTACGAATACATTCTACACCCACTGTATCTGTTTAAACTGGAGCTACAAATAATTTTTGTAACTAATATATGGATTTCTAACGAACAGACATTCCACTCGAGTAAGCTTGACGGTCGATTTCTAGCATGTGCTGCCCCCCGCCCTCCCTCCAGTCCAGAGTAACATTTATATTTTGAGAATCTGGTTTGGGAATTTATTAGAAGCCTAGAAGGTCGAGCGAACTTCCTTTCGCATATCTTGTCAGCGTGAGTCACTCGATGCATTCTCGCTGTCTTTCTTCCTCTCGTCCTTCCATGATGTGTCTTTTATTTTTAAACCAGGCTCGAGGCCCGCGCAGCTCCGTCTTTAATAGCAATTTACCGTGGTACTGTGTACTGGCAGCCACGGCGATAGCAATTCATCGACATTCATCGAACGCAAAGTCAACGCGTGTACATTGGACAGATTAAATTTTTTTACGAACGTTCGATCTTCGGTCCAAACTGACAACATTCTTCTCTGGCTACGAATATCAAAGGATACACTACTCTTTGTCTGTTATTCCTTAAGAAAACATTAATGTTTGAATTATAAAATTAAATTATATTTCACGTCGAAAGAACTAGTACAAATTTTTCTGTTACCATTCATTGCAATAGATATTGCTAATTAAATAGCAAGTGTACTGTGTTCTCATTCGTCATCTGTTATTGGAATAAAATTTCTAAAGTACGCTGTAAATACAATTAGAATTAATATCTGGGAGATTGTATGCGTGACATTATACAACGAAGACATTTATAATTGTTTTATGTTTGGTGGAAAGAGGTGTGAATGTTACATCTTTTCATTGCCTGTTTTTGTAAATATTTTGCAATCATACTTATCTAAAGGATTAAAGGAGTTTAAGGAACGACGAATTTCAGCACGATAAGAATTGAAAGCCGGATAGCATGAAAAGCTTCGACTGTTCCCGTTGAGTCGCAGCTTTACTTGGTCTAACAATGTTGCTTGTTACTCGATACATCTCGTAAATCATCAAGTATCGAAGCAAACGGCTGAACAAATATTTTTCAGTTCTCTATGATGAGTTCACGAGGTTCTATCGAAATCGGTGTTTAGTCGAGTTGATTAGTCAAGAAAATTGGATCCGCTAATCTCTGATCTTATCGGAAACAATTAAAATTCGAGGAATAACGAATAATGTACGTCGAAATCGATCGCATCGCGTCGTATACCAAATATTCGTCAGCATCTAGCATTAAACATCCCTATGACTAACGGTCTATTCATTAAGATAGCATTTTCTGAGTAATGTTAGCCCACGCTTAATTTCTGCGTATTTTATTAATAACGAGTCGTTTGCGGAAGAGTATCCGATTCCTTTATCAACAAATGATACGATGAAATATATCCTATTTGCTACGCTTCGTTGACAAAATTATGTTATTTCAGTTTTCTACCATTCCCAACAGTTTATGGAATAATTAGGAAGAATTTACAATCGACAACAGTGGGCCGTATTAGGTTATTGACAGACGTTGCTTATGATGCATCAATTTGGAGATTGAAATTTGTTACTATCAAAATGCTATTCGTTTGCTTATAAAACAATCTTCGTATAATATATTTAAATTTGACGCATGTATAGGTACATACATATACAATATCTCTTTGTTTGTCGAATCTTTATAATTAGAAAAATATTAATCCTTGCACAAAGCTTGATATGTCAAATTTTCTATTATTAAATTTGTTTGTATATGTCTATCACAGTTTTTGTCCTTGAGGTTCGACTAAATAATTGTCGATAGATGACGATGTTTTTATTTTCATTTTCTTTCATTTATTCATCAAATGCTTAGTTTACATGCACTATAAGTACTATTGCACTTGCAAATGAGTATTAAATTTGTTTGTATATTTCTATCACAGTTTGGTGTACTGTCAAGTTTCTTTAACAATTTAGGCTTCGGTTTGTAACAATATCTTTTATAATTTCTTAAATCTAACGTATAGAAGTAATTGTATTGTTATATTTGTTATAGTTACCTTGTGTTTTTTAAGCTTGTTCGTGTATACTTATTTATCTCTTACTCCAGACGCGTTTTTCTTTGTGTAAATGTCTTTCTAAAAATCTGAAAAAATTCATTATACTCTTCATACCTTCCAAATTGAGTTTAGAATGAAATATTTTAAAAATAACTTTAAATTTCAGAGGGTTCTTCTCAATCAGTTTATGAAGTATCTCTACTTTTCAAAGTCACCTGGACACGACTGACCGTCGTTTACGAAGTAAAGTTTATTATCTACGCTATATTTTATTTTGTTTGTTCTAATTGGTTACTGATTTAAATAACCTTTTTGATTTGATTTCATTCACGAGTAAGCCGATGTGCTTAACCCCATATCTATAAAATGTTTTCCCTTTCCTCTTCTATTCTCCTACTTTTCTTTCTCTGCTATCAAGCCAATGTTTTTAACCCTTTGCACTCGGATGTCTCTTCTGAGAGGACATCGTAAGTTCAGGCAAACTTTATTGGTAATTGCACGGGATAAACTTATGGGAGCGTAAAATTTGTAAAAGTCTATGATCCCTTGAAAATTTCTATTCAAATATCACGAAAAATCAAATAAAAATATATTTATGGAAAAAGAATGTGTGAATAATCTACACTTTAAAAAAACGACAAAGAGCATTTGTCTACGAAAGTAAGATGTGGGAACATATTTTGTATGACATGGTGCAATTTACGAAGATAAACAAAGCCTAAGAGTGTAACTTAATAGATGGAAACTATCAATGAATACCTATGACTGTTTCACACATTATCACATATCAGAATGGTATAAAATTTTGATTTTTGACATAAATATCTTCAGATCTCAATGTCTAAAGATTCATATAAGCTCGAGTATCATTACAGTAAATTACATGCTTTACAAGTTACATTACGTAATACGACATGATTTCTGTTTGCACATTCTGTAGCGAAATGGCTCCGAGTGCAGATGGTTTAAAATTAGAAGAAATAAAAACAGCGTTACTTATGGGTAGCCCTAATAGATTCGTAAAATGACACAGCCAGGGGGAGATCGTTGCTTAAATAAACCTCTTAAAACGTCGGGAGATCTATTATTCACACCGTTGTATGTACAAACCAGGCTTTCTTATGCGCGACGGTAACGCGCCGTTGAAGAAGGCCGGTGTTGGTAAGAGCGATTCGTCTTTTCTCGGCGGGCAACACAAAAGGCTTTCGCCGCTGCTGCCAGCCATACAAAAGAGAGCACGAAAGCAGAGTAGAAGCTCGTGTGCATTCGAAAGGAAGACGAGAGGAGATCCATACGCGGCGGTAAGATAGCACGCAGCAATGTTGGCCACTCGCCCGTTTTCATTCATGATTTCGCGAGGGCGATGCTGGCGCCGTATACGCTTGCGCGCTCCCCTCCAACCCCTCCTCTCTCTCTCTCTCTCTCTCTTCCTGTGTCATCCGTGCGCATCCTCGTTTGCCGTGTCGCCACCGTCACTGCTACCGTTAAGCCACGCCACTCTTTGCCCCGTATCGTCGCCAGTGTTGCCGCCCCACCATGTTCAGGGACGTGTACCGGTGCGCAAGTGTGTTGTCATCGTTCTTTGCACGGAGAACGAGCAAGCCCTATAAAACTACAAACATACAATTAGATACGTGCACGTGACTCCGTTCGACAAGACGCTCGTCCTAATTCTTCTACCGGCGAATCATAGTCCAACTGCTTTCGACTCATGATCCACGACAAAGTTCCGGACGTGTTCGCTAGGATCTTGTCACGGTGGCGATAACAAAAATGTTTTTTTTTCTTTTCTTATTCTAAATATATTTATTGTAAACGAGGTTAAATAGTACGACGCAAGTTAACACTTTATTTACCAGGAGCCTATTTATAGGCTTTTTAATTGCAGTATTTAGTTATTTGAATTTATTTACTATGTTGATAGTGTAAATAGACCTTACAATGTTCAGTGCTTGGTAACAGACTTGGCTTTCAATGTACCCAGTAACAGTATGGTGGAATTATTGTCAGCCTAGATTGGCATATGCTACTGTAGAAAATTCTTTTTTGAATTAAAGTCTGCTTCTAGATAGCCCGGTGGATAAAGTGTTAACGCAATGCTTTATGTAGACTTGCTGCCTGGAGACTAGCTGTGAACTGTCTTGCTGTTTTTCTGTGACTTGGAATTAACTGAATTGAATTACTGTTATTTTTAAATTGGTAGTATAAGACCTAGAAACAAAGTGAATTTTAGGTCGACTGGTTTTTGTGATATTTCGTTTCTTATTGAAGTTAGGGATGTACGATACGACTAGCACCTGAGAGCGGTTGCATTTACCTGTTGCCAAACTGCGTAACGTTCTAAACAGCCAAATGTCGACGCTTTATAACTATAAAAGGTCGATGAAATTAAATAAAATGTAATAATAGTGTAGGTTCGCGCCCCCCATAGCCAAGACTAAGGAGTCAAACAAGAACGCGAATAGAGTGGATCCGAAGATCGTGGATTCTAATCGTGGCTCCGTGCCTTATTTTTGGTAGAGACTCCTACAATAATTTCAGTTCTATGAAATCCACAGGTTAAAGCTTTTTCCCACACCTAATAACAACACATCTTAAGCGTGCAACAATATTCACGAAACGAATTTAGACGTTTCCTCCTTAAGACGTGTTTTAGCACCTCTCTTTAAAAAAAATGTAGGAGGTCTCTTTTTCCTCGTAACCTTCGCTTCAAAAAATGTATTGCACACTATAAAATATCAGCTTCCCTCTATCGTTGGCCTGTAACAAGAATGAAGTCGATAATTTCGTTAGTTTCTAAGAAAACAGTTTTTTAACACTAATTTATACGTGACAACCTGTACACGTATACTACTGGGTTGTCTGGAAAGTCCATGTCGATTTTTGGTAGATGGTACAGGTCTGAATATATCGAAATGGTTGAAAACAAATAACATACGTCCCTTAAAACATGGAAAGGTTGTGGAACAAAATGGCACCTATGTAATTCAATAAATACATGTATATATATGTTATATGCCTTTGAGTTTTTCTTAGAAATTGGCAGGAATTTTCTGGACAACCTAATAGCAAGCTTCCATCGATTGCACATAGATAAACTTTTTCTCTGTCTTATCTTCATACAGTTTTATAAAGTATCGCGGTGTCATCGTCTCTGTTAATCTTTAGTTGTACCCCGTCGATGAGTTTCTAGGCATGCCTTTGCACCAAGACAATTCTTTCGCTTGTCCATAGATAGTCGGTCTTAGTCCACGTGTTCGCGGAGAAACTCGCTGCAAAGCGACACGGATCATGCAAATGCAAATATTAATATGCGACCCGGCGAACGACTTACGCAGCAATTAATAACTCGTAACGTTTGTAGATAGTCGGAACGTATTGTATCGGCAAGCGATAACGCAACACGTTACCTGTCATTGGATCGGTTCGAATGTAGAAAAAGCTTGGTTCAATGTCTCATTTTTTACTTGTTTTGATTTGGAAAATCAAGATATCGATGGTAATACGCAGTCGAGTTTATGCCTTTACTCGCTGAATATTATTTGCATTTATGCGCAAGGTTGCAATCGTTTGCTTCTCTCGATTGAAGACATAACGTTAACGTATTGGATTGTGAATCTTCGAGTCGATACTTTGCATCGATAGAAACGCTGGTTAGAGATTTTGATGATATTTAAGAAGTTTAGTTTCTTTTTTTTTTTTGTAGCTCTCGATGGGAAGTTTTGAATAAAAATAATAGTTTGGGTGGGCTGAGAGCGAAAGCTTATCGTTTTATTTTGCGACGTTTTCGGTATAATTACTTCTGAAACGGTGACTTTACAAGTAAAAGTTATTGGTAGCGTAAGGAAAATTAGTAAGGAGGTAATAGGATTCAAGAGATTCGAAAAATTACCCTTCTTTATTAATTTTTTGTAAAAAAAATTGATGTCATTAGATGTAGAAATTAATTCTGTGCCTCTACATTCAATTATTTATAACCTCAGTTCAAACATATGCAAAATCGATTTTTAAAGAATTCTATTTTTAGAATCTTTACAGTATTTACAAATATTCCGCGAAAGGATTTTCGAAAAATTTACGGAATTACAAAAGCTTTTGTTAAAAAGTACTCCGTCGCTGAAACTGCGCATCGTTGAGACCAACGTTTCAATATTTATTCTAAAACACTTGTCCATGAGAAAAATACAAATGAGTAGTCTTAGCATTACTTAATGTTATGGAAAAGGCCTCGTTTCAATATTCCTTACCATTTCAACAGAAAGAATTCTATAAAATCGGCTATTTTTTAGTCGTCCGAACCAGACCGCCCTCTTAAGCGTGCTCGAATCGAAATAATAGAATCGAAAATATGGTTATTTTCGTAAACATCCGAATTTCCGTTGCAAGTACCGATATTCTTGACACAGTTGCACTTCCGAGCAAGTCGCGAGGCGGTCAGTAATAATAGACAGTTGGCGCAATAGAATCCTTTCGTTACCGCTGAATGCCGTGCATAAACTGAACTCGTGAATACATTAATCAAAAAGTTAAGACAAATCGGTGGGCAAGCGACCCAGAAACACCGGTTCGTTTCGCTATATAGGGACAACGGTAATGAGACGGAAACGTTGTTACAGGTACTGGTGAATCCGGCAAATCCACCTTTATCAAACAGATGAGAATTATCCACGGATCCGGCTACTCCGACGATGACAAGAGGGGGTTCATTAAACTCGTGTACCAAAACATTTTCATGGCTATGCAGTCCATGATTCGAGCGATGGACCTTCTCAAGATCGAGTACGGCGACTCGTCGAGTGTGGTAAGTATTTTTATCGGTGACCATGGCTCCCTTTTTGCGACCGTTAATTATGGTACTCGAATGCAACGTTCGCACTTTACCGTAGGAAAAAGCAGAGCTCGTACGTGTCGTGGATTTCGAAACGGTTACAACGTTTGAAAGTCCATATGTAGAGGCAATCAAGGATTTATGGGCAGATGCTGGCATCCAGGAGTGTTACGATCGCAGGCGAGAATATCAACTCACAGACTCCGCTAAATAGTAAGTAGTCCTTCCGATGCCCGATTATATATACATACGAATATTATATAGATTTATTTTTGAGGAGAGCATATCATTTCTGTCTTCTTTTTTCACGAATATTACTTAACCCTTAGCGGTCCAAGTACTCCTCTCAGGCACAGGCAAAATTTCGTGCTTTAATCGAAGTACTCTCGGCCTCGTGAACGATAGCTGCAATCGAGAATCTCGATATGCATATTTCTGTTTTACTCCAGAATTTATTAACTAAATTTCATGTGGACTGATTTATAAACCACGCATACTTTTTCTTTCAGGGTGTTCCGTATAAAGTGTTACTAACAGTTTTCTCAGAAACTAATGAAAATATCGACTTCATTTTTGCTACAGTTAAATGATAAATTTTTTATCGACTTTTTGGGGAGAAAAGGAGCACCCTACATTTTTCTGAATGGAAGATGTTTTATTTTGTTTATTATTTGGATACCTCTTATAAAACTGAACAACATTTGTTTCAAACGGGTGTTTGATTATTATTATTATTATTATTATTATTATTATTATTATTACTATTATTAAAGTATAATTAAAGGAGGTGAATAAAACTGAAAATATTAAAACCCGGTTAATTTATAGCATGCAAAATGATGTTGTCGGACTAACCGATAAACAAACAGCATTTATTTTTAATTTCATATTTTTTTTTAGTTGTAGGAGTGATTACTATAACTTACTCTTTCATGTAACCCCGGAAGAATCGAACTTTGTAACTATGCATCGTTTTATAAAAGGGTTCGAGCAAATGTTATCCAGTTTTGTAAAGGCTATCCAAGATGTTAATATCACTGTTTATTAAAACAAGTTTATTTTAACTATAGCGAAAAAGATATCGATATTTTCGTTAGTTTCCAAGAAAGCAGTTTGTAACTCTTTGTACTTATAATATATTTCTTATATTTCTCACAAGGAATATAAATTCAACGAAAACATTCTATATGACATTTCTTGTTCATTCATTCTCAAGTTCTTTCTTAAAGGACGAAATCAGAAATTCACTAGGGATTGTTCTTTATTTAATCATAGATCTATTACAAAGATGATGGCGTGTTTCTACAAAGTTTACTTGACTTCGTAACGTTAATTAATACGTTCAAATTATAAGTAATAAAACAACACTCAAAGAATACGTTTGGAAATTTTACCCCTTTTTTCTTCTTTTGAGCCAATCATTTATTACATAAAACTATTACGTAGATCGGCAACTTTTTTCTGCAAAGCATCATCTAAATTTTTATCGGGCGATTCGAACCCAGAAAATAGACATGTTGATAAAATTGTTCCTATTTAAAATAAATAAAAGCATCTCACGATTAATGTAACGTAATTTCTGTTTGTGAAAAATGTCACAGTGGGCAGTCTATCGACGCAAAACTTGGACCGTTAAGGGTTAATATTAGATTGTCCGCAAAGTTTGTGCCGATTTTCGGTAAGTGGGATTAGGACTGGTCTTGAATACATCAGAATGATCGAAAATAAACGAAACCTGTACAAATTATAAAGGGTGATTTCAGGTATTTTTTGGAAAAAAGTTTAGCTAGGGTACATTAATTTTTGTCAGGTTTATATGGCCTTGAATATGAAAAGAAACATAGTGAATTATAGGCATTCGATGCTTTTTTTTAACGCAAGGAGACAAAATGCCACACAAACAGCAAACAGGATATACGCTGTTTATGGTGAAGGTGCTACAGCTGAAAGAATTGTTCAGAAATGGTTTGCTAGCTTTAAAGCTGGTGATTTCAACCTTAAAGATCGAGAACACTCGGGTAGTTCTCCGTGATCGATGAAAATCAGATCAAAATACACACCGAGACTAACCCACGATATTCAACACGTGAATTACCAGAAATGTTGAAAATATCAAAAACCACCATACACGAGGATTTTATGAAGTTTGGCTTGTATTGACGCATGAGTTGTCGACGATTTAATGAATCGCATTTTCATGCGTGACTCGCTCTATAAACGCGACAAGGAGACACCATTTTCGAAGCAAGTGTCAACGAGGGATGAAAAATGGATTATTTATAATACCGTTGAACGGAGAAGATCCCGGGGAGAGGAAAGTCATGCTCTGTGTCTGTTGGAAATGGAAAAGAATCCATTTTTGTGAGCTTCTACTAAACAATCAAACTATAAATAAGCATTGCTCGCAATTAGATGAGCTAAAAACAGCGATTGAACGAAAATGTTCACAACTACCGATCGAAATGGCGTTATATAAAAATAGTTGAGGTTTTATTAAGATGATCTACCCTACACGCCTACATATTTACTAATCATTGTGTCCACAGATTTGCACTTATTCAGGTCTTTACAAATTTCCTTTATCATTACACTGCGATAGAAAGTTGTCGTGGGTAAATCATACTGAGGGGATATGCCTAGGAAAATTCAAAACGTACATATTTTTGAGAATTATATTGATAACGTATACGGATTTAATTCATGCAACTCTAAACTTATATTTAAAAACAATTTCTTATTGCAACAAGTTTTCAAAGTTAGCTCAGACTCGACTTATCGTATTTATCTAACAGTGGGCCCTAAGATTTGCACTTATCTAGGTCTTTACAAAATTCCCTTATTATTACACTTGGATAGAAAATTATCGTGGGTAAGTCATATTAAGGAGGTATGCCTACCTGGGAGAATTTAAAACACACATATCTCTGACAATTTAATTAATAATACTGTTGGAAACGTCGGTGGCGACTTTCGCTCCGCGTGTCCGTTTATTATAAACCATAACTCAACAGGAATAACAACAACAACAACACCGTAATACAATATAATTTAATAGTTCCCGAACAATTCGAACGTGTTAACAAGTTCGGCTACCAGCCGAAATCCGACAGTTTGACAGTTCCACCTGCAATTGTTTTTTCTAAACACGCCAACTCCTGACGCCACACCACACCACAGAGGCCACAGGGTGTCTTGATACTTCTACAACAATACATACGCATTCAGTTGATGCAACTCTAAATTTATATTTAAAAAAAAAATCCTTTATTGGTAAAAAACTTCCAAACTTATCTTACAACTTCGCTCGCCATTGGACCCTCAGAGTTGTAGTTCTTTAAATCTGCACAAAATTCCCTTAATCGTAAGAACTTCAACTTTTCAGTCGAGTTAAAAAATTACATCGAAAAGTTTTTTCACAGAAAAACTTAACACAATCTGAAGGAACTAGTGTTCAAGTTACGCAAAAGACAGAGAAAGCTGCGAAAGAAAATGGTGTCTAATAATTTAATAAATGTATATCGAAATTGCAATTTGTTGCCTTTGAATTTACCTTAAAAATCGGCACGAACTTTCCGGACAACTCAATAGTACGGTTCGATTCTAATTTGTATCAATAATGTGTTGGCTGCTGAACCAATTTTCAAACATGTGTACACGGGTGCAGATTTGGTACGAACGATGTAAGAGGATCATGCGCACACATTTACGAATTTTCAGGATGCCTTACGATTTCCTTCGGAACGCCATTCGTATTCAACGTTAACATAAAAATATACTACAGGGTGTCCCACCTAAACGACAAACCACCTAATTGTATTCTCTAGATGTGACCGTACGAAAAGTGTTAAAAACTGAAACTTTTCCGTCTCGTATACGAGTATCAATTTATTTTAAACGTTTCGAGTTATCTTCGGTATGTGTAAATATTATTTAAAGCGAGACGATAACGGGAGAAAATATTTGTACATATGAAATTGTAAATTTTAATAAGTAATTTTAGATTAGAAGTTTTCAATAAGAAATTCGTGAGGTATAAGATAATTGATTACAGTGAATTTATTATTAAGATAGAACCGAATACAGTCGATTCCGGTTAATTGGAACACATTGGAGCTATTTGGCCCGATTAAGCTGCTGCCCCGTATATACCAAGTTTCATGTAAGTATTCGGTTTTGTTCTTTAAGATTTCTCCCAAATTTGCGACTGGCCCAAATAACCAGAATCCACTGTATTGTGACATACTTGCATATATAATGGTTTTATTTTAATAACTGTGTCCGCATTAATTATAGTAGTATAGCAATGTGAACTTCAAGGAATTGTATTTCAGAAAGGTAGAACTTGGTTTCCTGTGACTTATAAGTAGTATTAATAAGTATTCCTAATCTCTGTAATCTATATATAGATTCTTCTATCTCTTCGGTTCGGTACGGTCTTCCTCGACACGATTTGTAATTATACTAACAGGATTAAATAATTATTATATAGACGTTCCTTCTTCTTTCTTAACCATTGTGTGGCACTCGAGTACCAGGTAGTAACAGTTGTTCAAAATTACGAAACAAAATACTGCAGTTTCTCGTTAATCTCCATTAACGGAGTACATATTTGATCAAAGACAAAAATCAATGAAAGAAGCGTTCCATATGTTGTAACTTGAATGGTTTCAAAGTGACTTGAAATTCCTCTGCGAAAAATCTGTTGTTTCGATATCTTGTTTTTCAAAGTTTTCAAGGCTCCTCCGTGTCTGTTTTCTTTTACACGGAACTGCATATTTTGTTTCTCTATGTTGTAATTAACAAAAATATGTATTCGAATATACAGTATGACTTTAAAATGATCTAGAATTATACAATTTTTAAAGAAATATGAAATTTATACTCTTCGAGATTGCATCTTTGAAGCACCTTTTTGTGTTGTAACGATACAATTTTTGGATCAATTTTCTTTATATATTCATTATATATTCATGGATTACATGTAATTATTGAAATTTTATTTTTATCTACTTGTTATATTCGAATAAAAAGTATTCATTTTTCTAAAATACACCATTTTCATTTTGAAGCAACATCATGATATTGACATTTCGTTGATATTAATCGATTAGTTTTATATATTGCTGTAGACTGAAGTTTATACTATTCGCGCGTTAAATTATTTAATTGTGTTCCATGAACAGAGCGCTTACTTGAAAATAAATTCATAAATAAAATATTCCACTTTAAATTGGGGTGCTCTATTAATTTTAAAGTTACACCCGTTACACATGTCCGAATGTATATCTGTGTCAGCTCCGAAAATCACGGATGGCCTTGTAAACTTTTGAGCAAATTTCTTGAAACATATTCGCACTTGGAAATCATTCGTATTACGTGCAAAATACTTTTCGTATCGCCGCAACAACAAAAAACAACTAGGTGACTTGTTTTACGTGGGACACTCTGTACTAGAAAAATACACGTACGTTCAAGGGGCTATATACACCTAGATGGATAAAAAGAAATCGATTTTTTAGAAATATTTTCATTCGATATCGCAACTGATTTGATTGCAAGTTTGCCTAGATTTCATTTTTCATTGGATTATCTTTGTCACAGAATCTTTTTAATATTAGGTCTACCGGAAAGTTCAGTCCGTTTTTAGAATAAAATAAAATAATGAGTTTCTCATACCTTAAATAAATTTGATTGAATAGTATAATTTTTATCATTATTTACGATATCTTGCTAGCGTGATTGCAATTCCTATATCATTTTTAACGAATATGCGCATACTCGTTGAAACTTGTTGTAACCGGAACGGACAGAACTTTCCGGTAGACCTAATACTTGCAATTTTTTGTATAAACTTGTAAATAACCTCTGTTTTGGGAGAAATATAATAATAATAACATTAATGTATCTACAAAAGGTATTCTCGGTAAATCGCCTTACGGAAATGGTTGCAGCACTTCTTATTTTATTAATTTTCGACTAAACGTTGATCAGCTAATGAACGAAAGGTAAAATGTCCAAGGCACGCGTAATGATTTTTGAATAAAAGTAATTATTCTAGGCGCATGTAGCCCCCGAAGCATGCATAATTTGTTCGACGATGAAAGAGGGTGAAAAAGTCGTCCCTAATGTTTACCATATATTTGTCTAGGATTTCTCACATCCTGTTTGATATTCGTTCTTTATACGGGATTATATTTCGAGAGTGCTCTGCTTCTTCTCGCGTATCAGGCATTGAGAACATGATGTTTCAGTTACCTAATGGAGATAGATCGAGTCGCGGCACCAAACTACCTCCCCACAGAACAGGACATTCTTCGTGTGAGAGTGCCCACTACTGGTATAATTGAATATCCTTTTGACTTGGAAGAGATTCGATTTAGGTACGTCTCGTCGTGAAAAGAAAAGGGGGAAGCTGCCTGTGCCTGTGTACTACTTACATCGGACTATTTCTGCATCGTGCCTGCATCCGTTGTAACTCACCAATTTCACTTTGTACATGAAAATCATCACTTATTATGTTTCTTTTTTCTTTCTCACCAATGTCTGACAAGTTTCGTTGATTCGTCCAGTTTTATGCCATACGATGCTTCCGAGTGTTCTTTTTTTTTTTTTCTTTTCTTTTTTTCGATAAAGAATATCGTACTTTACGCGCACGTTCCTTCCTTCGCTACGTTTCATTTTCCGAGAAGAACATACGCAGCGCGTGTCTCTGTCTCGGTTGATTGTATAATTAGCGAGGAACGGATACTCGGGTTGGGCGTGGAACGACCGTTAGCTGTCTTCGTTTCTTATCGCCTTCGTATGTCGTAAAACCGAATAATATGTACAAATCGATGAACTTGGACAGTATCGAAAATTCTTTCAGGCAGGGACGGCGAGCATGCGAGCTGTTTTGCGCGATATTCCTCTCCTCATAATCACCTTTAATACATGCATGGCATGCACTATCAGACTGTGGCTTCGTTTGTTTTGCAGTTATCTTAGTGACCTAGAACGTATCGAAAAGCCCGACTTCCTTCCTACTGAACAAGACATTCTTCGGGCTCGAGCTCCTACGACTGGCATTATAGAATATCCGTTTGATCTGGACTCCATCATATTTAGGTACTAACACACATTACTTGAACTTGACTGTACTTTTAGAAGTAAATTCCGTACTAACTTGGAGTAATGGATCGATATTCAAGGTATCCTTGTGAGTTTTCAATACGAATCAAATTTCGTTTAGTTTTTTTTTTTAAACTTATAATTATCTTGTTTCTTCTGTTTACACATTGTCATAATGCCATTTATTTTTATCGATAATGTTTCCAGTCGTATGTTTTCTGAAATATTATCTGATCTGTACCGCAATAGTATTCCGTTGTGTACATAATTATTATCCATTCGTACCTTAGTAGCCGTAAGGATGTAGTTACAATAGCAGTAGAAAGTAGTTAAAACGATAGTTTCGTGCAATAGCTGGTAGTAGTTATAATTTCGATCTTGGAATACTCCAACGAAACGAGTGATTATACAAATAATTTGTTATCTCGAAATAGGATTACGCTGATTGCTACGTTATGACGACTTTTATTTTCCTTTTTCTCTGTTTAATCAAACATTATACATTCTTCTTTTGCTTTGAATCAGCTTATTGTTTGCATGTTTTTCATGCAATTTTATATTCACTGAAAACAGTTTTGTACATATCACTACTTTTAGTTAATAGTCGTTTCATTAATTCGATATTGTTATATATATATATATATATATAACAATAGTAATTAGTTGCGAATTGCATTGCGTGATAGCATAAATAATACAGTAGATTCGTTTTATTAATGTGTAGCGAATACTTGAAAAAAGTGCTAACAAATACACGATAAATCTTATATAAACGTATTTTACAGGATGGTAGATGTTGGTGGACAGAGATCGGAAAGAAGAAAGTGGATTCATTGTTTCGAGAATGTCACATCAATTATCTTTCTAGTAGCTTTAAGTGAATATGATCAAATCTTGTTTGAGTCGGAAAATGAGGTAAATATAATCGTAAAATTACCATTATAAAAGCATATTTTCATCGTCATTGGAATTACGATTATTGAAAATGACTTTCGTTGGTTTCAGAATCGAATGGAAGAAAGTAAGGCATTGTTCAAAACAATTATTACATATCCTTGGTTTCAACACTCCTCCGTTATTCTGTTCCTAAACAAAAAAGATCTACTCGAAGAGAAGATTATGTATTCTCATCTTGTTGACTATTTTCCTGAATACGACGGTGAGTATATATAAGAATATTTACATTGAAAACAAACTGTTGATAAGGTTCGTGTATCGATAGTCTTATTAATTGGTCGATTCGTGGATCGTTTGACGATACATAAAATATACATATATTGTTCGCGGTGGAATAGTGCGATACTTATTTATTGTTAATTTAGTCACGTGATAGCATCTTAATAATTCATAAATTAATTTAATGAATGGATGACATTTCTGGAGCATTTCTGGACATTATGTTTGCAAAAACTTTGTTAATATTTCGTGAAATTGATCGAAATCTTTCGAAAATTCTGTTCGATACCGATATTCAATAACTATCGTATGAAATGATACAAAAGCGTTTTAGTCATAAATTATTTATATCCCCATATGAGATAGGCGAAGGATTAAACACAGCTTAAGATAAATATTCGGTGGTAATTGTTCAAAGGATCAGGTTAATAATTATTTTTTCATTATTTTGGAATGTACTATTCGTTTTGTTATTAGTAAATCAATAAGTTTTATGGTATAGGCCCTAAACAGCAAGATGTACCAGCCAGGGAATTCATCTTAAAGGTTTATCTCAGTTCGAATCCTGATCCTGACCGCATGTGCTACTCTCACTTTACGTGTGCGACAGGTCTGTTCAAGTACAACACATCCTGGCAAAATTGTAGATTCTCGTAGAAAACTTTCTAAATCGATCCAGTAATTATAAATCACAAAATTGTAACTGTATTTTTGAAAGCTTAACCCTTTCCCTACCATAGAAAAGCTATTTGTTCGTATTTCAGTTTACATTACACATGATGCATCTATAATAAATAATCAAGACTCTCATCGATATAGAATCGATTTATACGTGTAAATCATTAGAGCTCAGTTCTTCTTCAGTTTAGGTAAACATGATTATTTTGCAATTCACTTCCGATGAATTTTACGTAAACGTTTCTTAGCTTTTTATAAAACTGCACAACCGTTAAAATACACCTTGTAATAATCTAATAGAGTGTACACCTATATCAAAAAAACTTACATAAGAGATTTATCCAGTTGGTAAAGTTTTTAGAAGGCTTCTTCGAGAATTAACGAAACTAATTCAATAATCCGTTCTTGCAACATTTATTGGATTTGTATGAGAACAATCCAGAATCGATGAAAAAGAAATGCGAAATAAAAATATTATCCGTTATTATTTTCAACATTGAAACAATACTTTTCATTTTTGTCCCAGTTTTTTCTAACTCTTATGTATAATTTTAGGATATAATAATTTATGCATTACGTTGGAACGACCAAGTTCGATCGTAGTTCTCCTTCATTTACACTTTCTTTTACGTTTTCATAAGTACTCTGTTATAGGTAGTATAAATCTTCTAATGTCATGCTATCAGTACTAATCGGTATTTGACTTGGACTCGATTAAATCCCAAAATAATATCCCACTGACAATGTAATTAAAAAATAAATGCAGAGATTGTACGCTAAATCGTAAAATTAGAAGTAATATTAGTTCGTATGCTTGCTTGTATATTTCGCAGGGCAACCCAGAGATGCCATGGCTGCTAGAGAATTCATTTTAAGGATGTTTGTCGATTTGAATCCAGATACGGAGAAGATAATTTATTCACACTTTACGTGTGCCACAGGTATGACGCTAGTAATTGTAGAGAATGTGCATTTGTTTGTTTTTAAACATTGTGTATGTTGTGCAAGTTAATCCGCATGCTGCTTACAGTCTCAACGTAAGGTGCGTAATTTTTATAATAATATTAATAATTTACTACAGAAAAATCAATCTGACGTGTACAATTTAATATTTGTCAACATAGATTTCTCTAATGAAACCTAATTTCTATTATTGTTAGTTGCAAGTAATAGCACATTATAAAATGTATGTATGCCAAGATTAGATTGATTTTTTTATATTTCGAAACAACATTTACTCACAATAATATATGTGGTTTATTGTCGCATGCTGCATTCACGGAATTATTCATCAGACACTGAAAACATCAAGCTTGTATTCTGTGCTGTTAAAGATACAATTATGCAAACTGCACTCAAGGAATTTAATCTTGCCTAATGTGATTCTGGACTATTTTTGCATTTATACACGATCTTTAGATGACACTACACACACACTGTACTTCTTTTATTGAGAACGTATACAGATTTTTTATAAAGTTAATATCAACGTGTCACGAAACATCGTTAAATCGAAAGTAAAACTGGACTATCTCATTTTCTGTGCAAAATATCAAGACTGCCATATTGTTTCCCTTAGATAATATTATTTATAAATACATCTATCGTAATAAGTTTAAAAAACACGAAGTATGATAAAAAAGAGTATTTAGTTTTGTTAGAGGTATAGAGTCCATCAAATAGTTGGATTAGTTTAATTATTATTATGTTATGCCAACATAAAATATATTTTTATTCATTTAATGCAACTCGAAACAATTGTAACATGGAGTGTAATATATTTCGATTACGATACATACGAAGAAGTAAAATTTGAAATATCGTATTAAATTACTATAATCAGTTTGGTAAGGGAACTTAATTTTAATCGATAAGTGCCAACCTTATAAGGGCCCGTTCGTTAATTACGTAAGAGTCCCGAGGAGGAGGGGAGTAAAAGTCATTCTTACGTAATATTTTATTACGAGTCAAAATACGACTGGAAGCAAGTAATTGATTTGTTTCCGTACTTTAAAATTGTTTAACGTCTTATCTTTAATTATAACACGCACTTTCCAAAAACTAAATAACTATCTTTTGAATAATAAAACTCTTTGATTTATGTCAAACAATAACGTGTTTTAGCGTAACTGAACTTTTTCAAACGACATTTAACTATTTAACCCTTTTTAGGGAAACTCTAAGTGAAATCTTGTGTAAAAATCGTCCTCACGTAATTAATGAACGTCCCCTAAGGTAATTGGATGAAATATTATATTCTGCACAAAGTTTTAATGCATGCATTACATAGACCTTATTTATTTGCACATTGTTGAATAATTTCATAATTTCCTAATGTCCAAATTAAACTAAACAAAAACTTTAGTTTGCTCAGAAAATAGCTAGCAAGTGTTACACTATAATCTGTTTATAATCTGTGCGCATATACATTATTTTATCGTCATACTCGTCTTTATCTATCGACAAAGCACAGTCAAATGTTTATAATAAGTAATATTATATTTCGTATTCATGGGAATCTAGAACTCCCAATAGATATTTCTGCAAAATTATAAATGATTTAAAAATAATTTGAACAAAATCTGTTAAATTACGCGGTGCTTTTCTTCTTTTGTACATACTTTTGTAAAACCTCTGCGACTAACTCTTACTTCTATGATTTATTCTATTTAGTTGATAACTATAAGGGTAAAAAAATTGTCATAAATTTATGTGCTTCGATTATTTAATTCAAATACATCATTACGCAGTGTAATTAAGTTAATTATTTAATGTTGCCTGTCAAAGTGTACATACTTTACATACTGGTGTTCTTTTAAATTTTCATGCATAAAAAATAAAAATTGCACGTTGCATGTGTCTCGATTTCAGATTATTTGGATATTTAAATTAATGGTAAGTGCTTTCGTTATACTTTATTACACTACTCTACACACTACTCTATAATGTGAAATATTAATTAAATATACTACTTCGACTGCTTTATCAACTCACTAACGATATAATTATTGGTTGATGTTTATATACACAGTTTTCAAACGAAATCCTATGTATCTAGATCAATGGAGATTTGTTGCAAAATATGCAATTATTTTTTTTTTCAAGCATTCTTTCGTGTTCTATATATACATTGTGTACATGTTTACGTTTTGTTTTCTCTTACAGATACAGAAAACATCAGATTTGTATTTGCAGCGGTGAAGGATACCATTCTACAATCTAACTTAAAAGAATACAATCTGGTTTAGATGGCAATACGTAAAACTCAGAATGGACTCAAGAATTTTTCTTATAGCCTGACCAAGGTGTCAGTGTGAACTCTGTTTAGCTACAAATGGGAAGAATAAGAGAAAGGCAGAAAAATAAACAATAACTTGTGGTGCCATCAGCATACCGTCGCTGCTCCATTACAAGTGTACCAACTATCGATTAGTAAAATTTATGGCAGAGGTAACAGCGATGAGAGAACATGGACCTAAATCAGAGCGTTATACGTTCTTTCCTAACCTTTTCACTGTCAATACCAACAAATTGATTTAGTTTCATACTCTATTTGTTGAATTTGTTACCTTTTTATAGATTAGTTTAGTCAATCATGCCTGGCTGACTGCGTAATCATCTGATTTTTATATAACAATACCACAAGCAACACGTAAATAAACGTATAAGATAGAGTGCAGCCATGCCATACAATGTCTGTCCAAGTGTATATCTCAAATCGAGAGATCTCAGCAAGAAACCGAAGCGAAGAAGGACAAATGCTTTTCAATCACAAGTAGTCGGTGACACAAGTGAGAGCAATTCTAGTGCCATTTACTAGTGTGGTGTTTTTATTCCAGTCCCTTCTTAGATGCAAAAGCCAAAGTGTTTTTTTTATCTGTGCCAGAAGCGAGTAAAAGTTTTTTCTGCATGTGACTCAAATTCATAATTCATCATATAAATATTGTTATATATAATATATGAAATAAAACATAGGTTAGCATCAAAGAGAGCAAGATAAAACCAGCAAGAAGGAAATTTTACCCCTCTTCAATATTAAGAAATTATTAGAAAACGACATCTGTTCGATGTGACTTTAGGTAATTAGGAGGTGAGAGGTTTCCAAATTACTCTGAAATCTCTCTCCTCCATAGGCTGTGTACAGAATGTGAGGGCTGCGATCTCATGCCATACAACTATAATCTTACGATTTATAAGTGACATAAGAATCTTAATCATAACGATGGCTTTCCTTTCATCCAGCCCTCGCTTGTTGGCACAGCATTGCGTAGCAAGGGACATTGTTCGAGAACGCATGCCCCTAGCACGCATTGTATCCACATTACAGTGTATGTATGTATGACCTGCTCACTGCCTGCGCTCGCTCATGGTAGCTAGCGCGCTGCCCATTGCTCGTATTCTCTAATGGATCGACTAACTACTGTTTCTGCCACCTTTCGGCTGTTCTATCGTAGGAACATTTGTACGAAGGTGATGGAAACTGCTTTATGTGTACCTAGAGAGTACTTGCACGATAAACTTCACGGTGATGATCAGATTGGTAAAGCAGAGTGTGACATTTTGACGTGTTTGAGTCCAAATGTCTAACTCTGACAGTGCTAACACTGCACACACACTGGGCAGCATATGTGTCATACCTACTTTGGTTGAAACACTGGGTTTATATGAAAGAAAAAAATATATATAAATACATTGGATAAAATATAATATTAAGAGATAATAACAAATAATATTGAATAATAATAATATTAATAATATTAATAATAGTAATAATAATAATATTAATAATAATAATAATAATAATAATAATAATAATAATAATAATAATACTGCTTGGTTTTCAGTGAGAGTGTGTGATTAAAATGAACGGATGGTAGCGCGGGAGGAGAAATAAATGTGTATTTCAAGTGCAAAACGATGCTAACGTGAAAAAATGATCGTGCGGGTGAGAGGGAGAGAAAGAGGGTGAGAGAGAGAGGGTGGGAGTGAAAACGAACTTAGAGAGAATGAACTTAATATGGAGTATGCGTGAAACATTTTAATAAAAGATAAAAAATCGGTTGAGTCAAACAGGCGTTCTATTGCCTGATTTGAGAATGAACGAGTGATGTGCAAATTTGTGGCTATAGTTCATTTGTAAATCATTTTTTGTCAAAAGTATACATTTTTCTGAAAGCATAATATGTTGGGTATTCTTTCTGTGTGTATAAAATGTAAACACCTACCAAGCCCAAAATGAAATCAATGTTTCTAACTTATTTATAATAAATAATATACATTAATGATAAAAATAAACGCAGTTTGTGACAGTAGTATTGACGCATGGTACAACATTCACCTTGTATACATATTTACCTCAGAACATGATAATCCTTGTATACAGCAATAATCCTTAATCCTATTTATATGATTTGAAAAAAAAATGCACGATTAATTTTATTTTGTAAAAGGAATTACGTGAAAGTAATTTATCTTAGTTTTTATTTTGTTTTCATTATGTAAAAATTGTTATATTTTATGGGAGAAATATATTTTCATTTGATGGTACATTTTGAAATTTTTATTATTACATCTACATAGGTTATCTACATCGATATGCGACGTCTGATATTTGATTTTCCGAAAGAAAGCTCTTACGTAAGATGAGACACATAAATTTTCAGGCTGTTATTTGCTCAAAGGTTATATGTATTAACATGAAACGCAATATCTGCAACAGATATTTTGATCCGTTGACTTGAAATAAAATATACTTTATTATCGTACACAAATTTTATCGAGATTCTTCGATATCGATGTTCAATGACGTTATGGGAAAGTCGTTTACGTTAAGCGGAATTTAGTTGTACAATAATAGTGAAATGAGGATTTTGTTTATCTTTGACGGTCGTTTAAGAACCCATCAAAGGGACTCTTAAAATGTTGCAAAAACTCATTCCTGTCATTCGTATACAATACGCAAGTTTCTTTATTTGAACAACTCGGTATAGATAAATATTGACATCACTGAATAAAAACTTTTAGAATACGTCTACTTGAATTTTGATATTACACTAATAAACCAGCCTTTCGAAACAATGAATGGGATGTATAATTACTCTAGAGGAATGAGCAAGACTATAATTGTTAATAATTATCCTTTATTATTCATTAAAGTCATTGCAATCATATATTTCCATATGGAAAGAGTATACAAAGTGTCCCAAAAATGTTGTAACACCTTGAAAGGGGTGGTTGAGGAGATATTAACGGAAAACACTTACCGATCAGAGCGCGCGTATACCGTTGGAGCAGGCGCGGTAGCGAAGGCTACGAGCTAAGCGGCCGCTTTTGTACGCGAACAAGTGACTCAACGTGCATCGAAGGCCATTGACGCGGCCGCTTAGCTCGTAGCCTTCGCTACCGGGGCTGCTCCATCGGCATACGCGCGCTCTGATTGGTCAGTGTTTTTCGTTAATATCTCCTCAACGAAGCCTTGGACAACATTTTCGTTACGGAAAAAGTTGTTTCAAATCACCTCCCGAACCACCTCTTTCAAGGTGTTACAACATTTTTCGGACACCCTGTATAGGCAAGTTAATGGACAGGCGATTGGTATCGCGGTGGGCGGACAGTGGAGCAGTGCGTAAGTGTAGCCGACTACCACGCTGAAAGATTATAGCAGTGGCGTCATCGGTGGAAAAATGTGCAAGTTTGTAGCGAATATAATTTCCACTGTTACTACTAGATAACGCTACTAACTATTTCATTTCAACCGTTTATTTTAATTAAGTGCGTGACTGTACAATCAGATTACACTGTCTGTCTTCTATACCATAATTTTTACTGTTCTTAATGCTATCTTTCACATTCTATACTTCACTTAACCCATTAGTTTGATATTTGGTTTATCACTTTAAACTGTATCACAATCTTCTACATCATTTCTCTTAATTCTATCCTTATGTACCCATATTGGCTTATTTTAACTTATTTGTTAGGTACTTGAGGTAGCTTTGTATAAAAATATAAATAAAAGTTATAAAAGTTATAGACATTGAAGTAACAAAAAATAAAATAGAATCTTTTCTCTAGCGCTGTAATTTAACGATCGCTTATTTTGATTATCTTATTCTTACTTATTATACTAATTAATTGCGGAATCGGACTCGATTTTTTCTCTTATCCTTTCGCCCGCAGCTTAAGAACTATTTATATGTTGCTCATATTAAAACTAACTAAACCTATTACGTCATGTAACAAAAATATATTTATATCCATCATCTGGTTCCTTTTATACTTGATTATAATAAAGCTACCAACTAAAGCGTCGATAATTATTTCTGCATTAAATAATTATTCATAAAAATGATAAATTTAACATAATAACACATGCTCTTATCATTTTATTATTTTGCACATTTATTATTTTATTTAAATCGAAGTTACTTTTAGGGAAAATAAGTTTACGTTACGTTTATTGCAAGTAGTGATTATAGGTTCGCAGTAGGGCCGGCGTGACCTTTTGCGGGGCCGGGTTCAACAATTTTGCAGGGCCTGAATTCGCATTCAAATCCTACACTTAAATTTTACAACGCGGAATTATTTATTTACAAATGCTGTTACATATGTTTTATAAGATGAATATTAAATAATAATACTTTGATGATTTTTGTCACTCCTTTAAACTGAATCATCGCTAATAAAAAAATGTCTTGCATCTGTTAATGATATCATCATTCCGTAAAAAGTTAATTCAACATTTTCGTAGACTGCGGGGCCCCCCAAAAATACAGGGTCGGGTTCCGGCGAACGCGCTGAACCTGCTTTGTGCCGGCCCTGATTCGCAGACTAATCTTATACAGGGTGAAACAACTTTTTACTTAGCGAAAATGTTGTCCGAGGCTCCATTGAGGAAATATTATAACGGAAAACACTGACCAATCAGAGCGCGCGTATACTGTTGGAGCGGCTGTGGTAGCGAAGGCTACGCGCTAGGCGGCCGCGCTCATACGCTACCGCGACCGCTCCATCGGCATACTCGCGTTTTGGTCAGTGTTTTCCGTTAATATCTCCTTAACGATGCCTTGGATAACATTTTCTCTAAGGAAAAAGTTGCTTCAAATCACCTCCCGAACCACCCCTTTCAAGGTGTTGCAACATTTTTCGAACACCCTGTAGATTCGGATACATGTGTAAATGCAGATAAGTGTTTAAATAACATGTTAAAATAACGTATTATAGTGTTATAGAGCAAAGAATCGGACTAATCATGCATTTTTTATGAAAAATTGAGAATAATTGATTAGAATGAATCAGCGACATCATCTTACAGGAACGGTGGGAACTACTTTCATTACGAACGTGAGCGTCTTCCCACCGATGGCGCCACTGGTACCGAAACCAGATTAGTATAATTCAGTGATTAGCAATAATAGTATTCCGTGGAAAGATGAAAGTAAGTCTAACGTCTCGAAAGTATCGTGTAATTTCTTTAAGCGAGAGGAATTATATTTATTCGTAAATTGAATCGAATTCAAATCGAGCACCATTCGCCTGGCAAGAACCCATAGGCGACTGCGGAGCGCTTACTAAAATGCGGACCAATGAGGAAATGGGCCGCCTAGCGGCGCATTTCCAAACGGTACGCCGCTGTATTAAGGCGAAAATGTCGTCACCGCAAAGAGGAAAGGATATTTGGAGCGATGAGGAGAAAACGCGCGCGCGCAACGTGGGCTGTCGCGGTATCGTTTCTGCGACTGTAGTCCTGCGGAGGATCATCGAAAGGACTACACCCCTTCGTTAGAGCGAGAGTCAAGCTTCCCTATTCGTTTCGTTTCGCACAGTGAACTCGTACAAGTGGAAAGATGAGTCTTCTGTTGGAGGAGGAGGAAATCGACGAGTGAGTGTTTTCGTCAATTTTCCCTTAGATATTCTTCGGTTAAGTTGCAACCCCGTGATTTTCATCCCCCGTCGCGTCTGCAAAAAAGGGCTTGGCTACCCTCGTTGTTCGTTTCAAGAGATGACAATGATTCTCGTGCGGCCGTATCTAAGTTTAATTCCTTACCGTCGAGGACAGGTAGTTTACGATAACGTTCAAGTTTGGAATGCTTTCGCGTTTCTGCCGTGTCAGTCTTCCTACGGTACTTCCGTTATTCGGAATAGAAGCTACAAGTGTATTGTAAATGCATGTGATATCAACGTATGATTCTTCTTCGAACATTGATTTAACGAACGCGCATATAGCACGGTGCTATTCAATTTATAATGCGTACATGTTTTCATTCACAAAATCAGGGTCGTCTATGCTCGATACGTAAATTACACCTATCCCCGATTTACGCGGAAGATCGATTCCTCGGAGTATCGTGTAAAGTCCGTTATTTCGAATCATTTATTTCAAGGTAAAATAAAAATAAAATACAAATTAAAGACAAGAAATATTAGTAAATTTATAAAATAGCAGATGCAGTCAAATTTGTTTTTGCACTGTCCTGTTTTATGCGATTCTTTTGTATGCGGTATATGAAAAGAATATGTACACGAAGATACACTTTATCATTTTCTTTTCGCTTATTTCTGGAGTATTTTGTTCGACGTGGTGAAATCATTAAAATTTGTATCGTATTGTTTGTTTCAACAATTTTCAAGTAGATCAAACAAAGCAATATGCACTTTTTTGCTGCTGAGGATTTACTGCTCTGATTAAAATTAATGCTTTTTGTGTACGTAAGAAGGGAGGAATTCCCGCTTTTAGATTTAACGACGGTATTAAAGTAAAACTGTACAAACATGTGCCCAGTATAAATGTGGTTTTTTAATAGTTTCTATTCTTGGCAATTTGTTATTTTGTAAATCCCGTAAAAACAAAATCGAGTAAAGCAAATACGTACAATTTAACGGAATAAAACGCTGAGTAAATATTTTTACTTGAACAATAGTTACAAAGAATTGAATGTAAAGACATAGAATTAATCTCTATACCTAATACATTACTAACAATATTTTGATATATGAATTTGATGTACATATAGAAATTACATACGAATATTGCAAGGTGATAGTCATTTCAACATAGTTTTCGATAGCGCTGTCGTAGATAAGGTGGCGATTTTCATTATTAAATACAGTCATCTTCAGCTACTTCAATATTTTGAAATCGAAGAAATGTTATCGATAATTGATAGGATTACGTGTGTTTTCTCATTATTTCACGATGATCGCAAATGAAATAATTCGTTACTACCACAAAAGAAAAAAGTTTGGAGATCATAGGACGAATCATACAATGAACACCTGTTACTGGAAGAATTGAAAAAATTGTTCGAATTAACTATACTAATGGCAAATATTATAAAAGAATACCACAATGAATATTCATCAACAGATTCTACAATAGATGCATCAATTTTAAAAATGTACGAGTAAATGTTTTACTCGTTACTATATTTTGAAGAAATATTAAATTTAGTTTGATATACAACCTTCTTTTTTTCTTTTTTTTTTGTTAAAAAAAAGAGCTGCTCCGTTTTTAACGTATAACAATGTTTGTCTCCTTTTAATTTTTTAAATATGTAAATAAAACGTTTTCATATTACTCATCTTTCAACACTTGTAACATCATATTGTACATTTTGTTTCATTTAATACATTTAACTAACAATTTTTTCACGCAGTAAATTTTTAATACAACATAATTCTTTTAAAATATCATTATTTTCAGAAACAACCAGAGAGAATAAATTACGTGACGAGCAACGTTTTATATTACGTTCACTTGAAATGCATTGAACGATGTAGAGAGAATGTTGTCAATGTTCTTTCTCACAGTTAAATAAATAATTTTGTTGTTCGCGTGGAAGTGCATAGGTGTGGGAAGTTCGTAATGAAAAAAGTTCTTGGCCCCATTTTCTGAATGATATGATCAGAGTAATTTTAACGAACATTGTGAAGGGTACATTTAGAAATGGAAACAAAGTACATAATGTATGTTCGTTGTTTGCAATGTTGAATGCCTTTACTTATAAAGTTCTCGTGGTATCTCGTTTGAAAGTCTCCAGTCTTCATTTAACAAAACGGAAGAATGAATTATACATATATAGCGTAACTCATATATGTAGAATGCATTATGCAATTTATACTTTTGTATATACAATTGCACAAATTAAAATTTTATTTTACTCGTATTTTAATATTCTAAACTCGATTTTACTTAATCGTTCGTGCAATAAATTGGACACGCATTTTTTTATGTCGACTGCTATTTATGTTTAAGGGGTGAAAACTGTCCTTGAAGGTGTGAATGAAATACCTATTTAATGAAATTTCTCAAAAAGTAACGGAGATAGAAAAATATGTTTAATAGAAAAGAAGTTTAGTATCTCACAATCAATAAAATGATCTGAAAGGAAATTGTACTAAACCATAGGTGGCACTACTGGAGTCAATTACGAAGCTTTTTTTTAAAAATATTTCTCGTAAAACATGTTTTGCTAGCTGAAAATTGGTCAATTTAAACAAGTAAAGTCAGTGAGCACACAAATCTTCTCAATTTTCCAATTTGTTCGAGAACAATGTTTCACGCAATTATGCATGGAAATTTTGGGATTAATTTTAAAAAAATGTAAATTGTACTGAAGTAAAAAATAATTAATGTCAAACAATGTAAATGTGATATGGCAAAGAAGACATGTACAAGATTGGTGATTTCCAACAAGTAAGACTAGACCATTCAGTGAAACAATCAATATAAAATAGATTACGTACCCTTATAAAATAAAATAAAGAAACTCATAAAATATAAAATAAAGAAGTTTTTAAAATAAAGAAACTTATATCCTTATCAAATAAAGAAACAAATAACAAACATATACTTCTTCCAACTCCAAACAAAAAGTCACGTGGCACCGAGTACGACTCGCCAACAAATCAGCAATGCACATGATTCGTCGTTACATTTTACATGATCTTTTCTCATCGCATTTAGCAATCGCTTCTCCCAAATGTTTCATAGAGACGATTGACTGCACGCCGAAGAAATACTCAGAAAAGTGAGATTTTGATGACGTTGCCGTATACAAAGAATTTAATAAAATTGTGAAAAGGTGCTAAAAAGTTACTAAAGACAATAAAAAACGTGAAAACTCGTGCGAAGACAACTACTACGCCTGAGTCTCGAAATAAAACTCAGTGCGTTGTTCGTGGCGTAATTTTTTGACGACGATTGGATTCAGTGCTATATTTGTAACGGCTGGTCTCACGAAGTATATGTGGATATAAATCCACCAAATAAGTCTTACAATTGTGATTATTGTATTGCAAAAAAATGATTTTAATCTTATATTTTATTATGGCTACCCGCCACTTTTAATAAATAAGTTAATAAATAAGGCTCTATTTAAAGTTCTATATTAAGTTTAAGAATGTTTTGTATTTGTTATTTATTACGTAAATAACCGTTCTTGGATTATCTTAGAGTAGTTGTTTTTATTTTTATGTACTTTGTTATATGCGAAATATCAAAAAGAAAAAAACTAATCGGGGCCATTTGATGTAATTATTTGAAATAATTTATTTCTGACTCATATTTTCAATACAATTATTTGAAAATAAAACTAATATCAATTCATTTGAAATAATAGCTATTTTGTACAACGAATTATTTCGTCATCTTTGTGTTTAATTTATTTAATAATTCAACGAATATGTAATAATCTCCAAAATAATATGCAAAAAAAAGAATTTTCCTTGAAGTACGTTACTCTTTATAGTAATTTCCTTTGATCAAAATTCCTTCTTCAATAGTGCAGTTTGTGAATTTTTTTGTGGATAAAAGGAAAATTTTCTGGAATAAGTTTTAGGATATTCGAAAGAACGTTTCTTGGTGCATGTGTAGCAATTTGTCTACTTAAAAATAACAAACAACAATCGTCGGTAGACGGCAATGTTTCTAGTTAAATAAGGTACAGGTCTGAATATATCGGAATGGTTGAAAACAAATAAGATGTATACATCCCTTAAAAGGTAGAAAGGTCATGGAACAAAATGGTACCCATCTAATGATTAAAGAAGAACCTCCACACCGTACACAAGCTGTAATCAAAAACTCACAGTAAAACATACGCTAGAAGAATGTCCAATGCATAATATTATACGAGAAATACAAAACCAACCAACCACCCTGAAGACCAGCTTAAATGACAAGAAATGCATATAAAAAATGGTATCTTATTTACAAAGGACAAAAACATCCAAAGAAACAAGAATTAACAAAACACCACAACCTTCTACAATATACGTTTAATGCAGTGTTTATAATTAGTGTTAGGTGTAAGAATTAGTCATTCTAACCATAGGTCATTCCGTATTTACTTTAATTATATTATGGCTCATATATGTATATAAATGTTGAACATGTCACTCACAGTGGTCGCTAATGACTTGCAAGCTGATGCGGCAATAAATACATTAAGAGGGCATTTTACTGTATACGCACAAAAAAAACATATTTTCAATAATTTTTTTCTCAGGAATTATTACATAAAATTGATTGAATGTTTTCCCCCCTTAAAGGTATAATTAAGAAAAGTAAATTTTTTTACGTAAATTTTTTTACGTAAATTTTTTAAGTAAAAAATACTTCGTCATTTGTTTACAAAATAATATGCATGCGTGCAAAAAAAAGAAGTTATCCGCTGGCGCAGGTGATTTTGGAAACAGAAAATCGAAAAAGTTTATTAAACTATGTCGTCACACCTATGGTCGGAACCTCCACTCATTTATTTCATCGGAAATAAACAAAATGGTAGCGTTTCTTGTGAAAGAGAGAAAAAAAAACACTTTTTTTGTACCGTAAATCAGGTGAAATTGTAAGTAAAAATCAAAATATCAACTACTTGGAGGTTCCAACCATAGGTGTGACGACATAGTTTAATAAACTTTTTCGAGTTTCTGTCTCAGATTACCAGGAGAGCCAAGATCACCTGCGCCAGCGGATAACTTTTTTTTTGCACACATGCATATTATTTTGTAAATAAATGACGAAATATTTTTTACAAAAAAAAAATTTTTTTCATTTACTTTCCTTAATCATACCTTTAAGGGGAAAAAACATTCATTCAATTTTATGCAGTAGTTCCTGAGAAAAAAATGATTGAAAATATGCTTTTTTTTGTGCGTTCACAGTGAAATGTCCCCTTAAGAAAAAAAAAAGAAAATGGTATCTATGTTATTCAATAAATATATAATATCAAAATTTAAATATGCCTTTGAATTTTTCTTAAAAATTTGCTCGACCTTTCCGGACAATCCAATAACGTATATATATTATATTAAATGGTGTATACTAATATACTTACTTCAAATAAATGGCATTTCTTACGAGTAGCCGCAATATACAATACACGTTTGTTACCTTTCTTCGACTAGTCGTGTATAGTAATTACGCTACCTGGAGATAGTGGTTTTTCCGAGCGTATTCGGAAGCGACCAACTGTATTTAAAATTTCGTTTCGCACTGTTGACCGTGAATGTGTTGCGACCGCGCACCCTTACCCTCTGATATTTCTGATACCTCAGTTTCTATAACAACTAGGACTCGATGTCGGGATCAGCTGTCGTGTTTCCAGAGGGTGAGAAATGACCTGGTTTATAAAATCGTCTCTCGTGGTCAACAACGAGCCTTTAAGCTTGTAAGTTTTCGAGCTAGTCGAGACTGCGACGATTTGAGTTACTTTGAGAGCGTGCCTTCAAACTAAACTGGCCCTTTGCACTCCATTGGCGCAGTCACGGCGACATGCATATGCCATTAGCCATAACACTGATATGGATATACTATGCTATACTATTAATTATTAATACTTTGTAGTTGAAAGGTGATTGAAATTGATTACCATGCAAAGTCTATAAGGTGTTTGTTTTAAGTGAGTACAGCAGGATATCTCGGAAGATGTTGTAGTTAGAAAAAATCTGATCCTACAAAAGTTGTTTGGCATGATGGGCTATATTATGTAGTAATAATTGTTTTCTTTTGGGTGGATTAACAGAGGAGATCCGGAGGTCAATCTAATCTAATATTTTTTATACAAGAATTCGATACTCTAGCATATTCTTGTGGAAAAAATATAGCATTCCATTCAAAAAAATTAGATTGACTTCCAGATCTTCTCTATTACTCCACCCACAAGAAAACAATTATTAGTACATGATGCAGCCCGTCTCATACCAAACAACTTTTGTCGGAACAGATTTTTAATAACTACAACATCTTTCGAGATATCCTGCTGTACTCACTTAAAACAAACACCCTGTACATCGCTTTCTGGGCGGAGTGCTTAGAGACAAGAGTGCTCACTTGATTAATGGAGAATAATACAGAATAACATAAAATAATTTAGTATAATACTAAATAATACATGATAATACAGAATAATGTAGCCTAATACAGAACAATATAGAATAATACATGAAATACTGCTCACTTTGCGCAGTGATGGCACACACTCAATCATTTTTTCCTCGAGAAATCAATAAATTTACTTATTGTTAAAACACTTTTTTTTCAAAGTGGACGATATCGCTTCTGGCGGGCCATTTACAGAAACGGGTGACATCTTATTAAGCAACTAAAGAAATTCATTCCGTATGCGAGGCGATAATGAAAACAAGTCTGGATAGGATTCAGGAATTTGGCGAAGACGAGAAATTAAGTGCTACGAGACATGTTAAATTATCTAATCTTCAATAATCGATGGAAGAAAAACCAATTAGCTAAAAGAGCTAAACCAATGTGCAAAAACTTGCCTTAACACTTTATTTACCGGGAGCCTATTTATAGGCTTTTTTAATTCCAGTACTTAGCTTTTTGAATTTATTTACTGTGTCGATGGTTGTCTACTTACAATGTTCAGTGCTTGGTAACAGACTTGGCTTTCAATGTACCCAGTAACAGTATGGTGGAATTATTGTCAGCCTAGATTGGCATATGCTATTGTAGAAAATTCTTTTTAAATTAAAGACTGTTTCTAAATATCCCGGTAGATAAAGTGTTAACAATAGAATATATTTTAATGGAATGCTAAAAATATGAAGAGCAAAGAAGAAAATTAAATTAACCAAGGACTATCCAGCAACAACTTCACGACTTCAGATCTTGCAAAACCACTCTAACTTTTCTAAAAAAAAATCAACCAAACTACATGTTAAACATGACAACTAAAACTATACGTTAAACATGATTTACATATTGTATGTTAATTCCCATGTAAATTCAAATGCAGCTTACAAATGTGTTCGCTAATATCCTAAGGGAGCATGCGACTTTAAATAATGTAATTTAGAAGTATAGTCTCGAGGCAAAACTTGAACTTTGTGGAAATTTTCATGAATTTTAGTCTGGCAGCTAACGTGTTATCATGGAACGTTAACAACGTATTAACACATTCTATAAATGGTAACACTTCAAACCTGAACTTTAGGCTACCATAAATGGTACACGTAGACATATTTATTCAATGCTCTGAAAATATGTATTTTATGACAAATTTAATTCTGTAAAATATATTTCCACAAAAAAAAACGAGCCAATATTAAATATACAGTATAGAACAGAACAAAACAAGCTAATTACTAGAGTGCGGATATTTATACATTTATGGCAATGGAAATATGGAGAAATCCACGAGAATGTGCACAAATGAAAGAATATATAAAGTATCGACAATAAGAATATAGAGTTTAGAATATAAAACATACTTTCATTTAACTTTCAATTCTTTTTCTGTATCTATAAAAATATTAACTGGGATAAACATCTACAATCTACTAATTACTTGTGGATTGATGGTGTAATGAAATGTTGTGTGGTAATATACAAATTTCTAATTAAAACATCAAATGGCCTGAATAAGTAGGGTAAAAACGGCTTGGCACGGAACACGTTAAGGGGTTAGTCGCAGTCACGTAAATGGAAACGGACAGTACCTTGTGTGCTTTTTTTAAGGTATTAAATAATAATTTTTATTAATGAAAAGTAAATACATTACAAAGTATGTCTTAAAGAACTATAAAAGAATTTTTGTTTTAAAAAAAGGTTAATTCATTTCGTCATAAGAGGCGATGGCGTGGGTGGTCACTTGGTTTGCGGTGAGCAAGATTTCTTCAAACTGGTGCACCTGAAAACAAAACTAAAGGCAGATTAAAAAATATATTAGACTAACGGGTCCCTGATCGAAGGATTTTTTATTTTCTTGTATACTTTTTTTTATCATGTATTGAATCGCTAAGTTTAGTGGAAAAATTGACAATCAACTTCAAATGTACGTCATCTTGTTTTAAATTAATTTCTTCCAAAATTCTTCGTTCAGGGACCCGCTAGATTAATCTATTTTCGAAATCTACCTTTGTTTTTGTTCTCAGGTAAACCAGTGTAGAGAAATCTTGCTCACCGCAAACCTATATTTTTAAATCATCGTCTACGTCATCGGCTGTTATAACGATATAAATTAAACGTTTCTTAAAACAAAAAATGTTGTTCACTTCTTTAAAACATGCTTTATAATGTACTTAATTGTTACTTATGCAAATTATTATTTAATAACTAAAAAAAAACACACACACAGAAATGTCGTTTTTCCTCTTCCTGACTGCGACTAACCCCTTCATAACTGTCATGCAAAATAAATATCTGATAAAAAAAACGAAAGTTACTTACAACTCGACCTAATACTACAACAGTTTAGGGTTCTGGATGTAACCTACGTCGCCAGTGTTACAGCCAGCTCGTTCAGGAGTCAAACGATACGCCGATATTTTGCATGCATCGCGTCGCGTCGGCGTCGTGTAGTCTCTTTAAGGTACCTGTGCTCATGTCATGGTTCATTGACTACCAATCACCGTGCTTGTTGCACGTTTCGCTGCTCACAGATAGTTGTTATGATCGTTCAGCTGAGCAGTCACTAAAGTGGGAGGAGGTAGACGTTCCAGATATGGTTCAAATTATATATGTCTATATCGATGTTGTTAGGGTTCTTTAAGATTTCCAGAGATTCCAGGTATTTTTTAGGAAAGTACTCTTTGGATTTGGCTATTGACCCTTTGTATTCAAACTTTTTCTTGACTAAAGCTTACAGCAATTCAAACCATTGGTTGTTGTCTGGAAAGTCCATGTCGATTTTTAGTAGGTGGTACAGACCTGAATATATCGGAATGTTTGAAAACAAGTAACATGTACAGATCTCTTGAAAGGTGGAAAGGTCGTGGAACAAAATGGTACCTATGTAATTCAATAAATATATATATCAAAATTCAAATGTACCTTTGAATATCTTAATAATTGGCTTTCTATTTTATGGAGAAAAAATCGAGATATTTACCGCACGGATACACTGTCGACGCACATGCACGAGTATTTGCAAGGTGTGCGTAGCAGTTTCAGTGAACCCTATTGATTTCCACGTACCGCGTTTCCGAGACAGAATAGGTAGAGGACGACTTGCCATACACGTAAGAATACTCCTGAATACATCTGTTCTCCGACTTACAAGGAACGGCACAAAATGAATTGAAAAGACCCAAATATAATCGAGGCAGTTATTTCATTGAATTCTTTTATTTAAATCTAAAAGTAAGTAAAATAAAAATGGAAAATGAAAAGTATTAGTTAATTAGTGAAGTAGCAAATATACGAAACTATATTTCATAATACTTTTCTTTTACGTACAAATATAAAGTAGCATCAACTACCTATGGATATTAGCGATTTACCTTAACCCTTTCAACCCTACTATTTTCTATTTAAATTCTATTCTGTTTCCCTTTTAAAAATTAAAAGTATTAAATTAGGGTTGACTATAAATAAAAGGCTGTAGCCAGATAAGAAAGAACAATTTATTCCAGCGCAAATGATGCTCATTTTTTTCTTTAACATGTTACGAGCCGGAGGGGGCGGCTGCGTAGCCGGAGCTTTTCTATTGGAATATGGTTTTTTTGTTAATGGCTTGACCAGTGTTGTTAGGTAACACTGTGTGTCTTGAGGAAGTAGACGCGAAGACGAACCTACGTATGGCTAACGTAAGGAGCTTCAGGAGGTTGGTTATCGAGGACAAACCCACGTATGGCTAACGTGGGGAGCCGCAGGAAATGTTAGTATTATGCCTCGTAACAGTTTTTTGATGTACCTCGAGCGGCAAAGGTATACCTTAGTGGGTGCTGGACTGAGTATTATAATTGATCAACACTAATTAAAAATGATTATACACATATTCTGATATGAACCGGGACTTACAATTGTTATAATTGTTATAATGGTAATCTAAATTGTTACAAATATGAACCGAGTTAAAAGTGTAGTTTCGATTCCGCGAAGCAAGAATCTAATCCTTCTCGGTTTTTACGAACGCGAGCAAACGGGGGACGACTACAACGATAAAATAATGCCTAACAGTAGACTACGTACTGTATGGTTCAGATTTTGCTCGAAGGGGACTTGAAACCGATCTCACTAACAAAGAGAGTGCAATAGACCTTCAACTCACCAATTTCATTGAAACTTTGCACACTTATAGATTTCGTTCCCCTGATTACGAGTATATACTATTATAGGGGCAGACACTCAATAGTTTTTGAGATATTTGTAATTAAAGTTTTATTATTACCTTGATGTACGAGTTTAGTTGCAGCAATCGGTAGCAGCGGTAGAGTACCAAATTCGTACGCCCCTTGACCGGGTTTCGTATCCTTCCTGGTAAAAGTTTTTTTTTTTTTTGTTCTAATTAATTCATTTTCATACACGAACATTCAAAATGGTAAACAATATAATAAAAATATTAATCCTCCGCCCAACGCGCCAGAAGAACAAAATTAAATGAAAAAATAGATAATATATTATAAAGTAATCGAAAAGAATTCATTTCGATGCGTGCAAGCCACCTGATCGGCTCTAACAATAATATAAACAGTCACCATAAACGTAAGACGAGAAGTTCGACGAAGCAAAGAAATAACGCACGAAGATTCTGTGACTGTGGGGGATACATAGTATGAGCCCAACGAAAAAAAAATTAATTAGAACAAAAAAAAAAAACTTTTACCAGGAAGGATTCGAACCCCGGGCAGTAGCGTACGAGTCTGGTACTCTACCGCTGCTACCGATTGCTGCAACTAAACTCGTACATCAAGGTAATAATAAAACTTTAATTACAAATATCTAAAAAACTATTGAGTATTTGCCCTTATAATGGTATATATTCGTAATCAGGGGAGCGAAATCTAAAGTGTACAAAGTTTCAATGAAATTGGTGAGTTGAAGGTCTATTGCACTCTCCTTGTAAGTTTTCTCGTGTAGACAATTCGTAAGAGCACGCACAGACGTGTACAGAACCCTTTCTAGACTTTGACTAGACTCGATATGCCTTCGTCGTCACCCTTTTTATACCCAAAAATCATAGGCCAAGGAGTGGCGGAAGTACATTGCACGATTCCGAGATTTCCGAGGGACTACGCCCTAGCTTCGCGTTGGTCTCGAATTTCTATGCCTACGTGAAGAATACCAGGTGCGCACATCCGACTCCAAATAAGGAAATTTAGAACGGGAACGTAACACGTTTGTACTTGATTGTACCGCCAATAGTTTCGCTTGTACCTTCATCAATTAATAATTAACCAAAATTAAAGAAATGGTCGGTACCCGACATTGAGATTTTTGAAATCTGTTTTTTCCCTATTCTTTAGAATCGTTTGTACCGCTTTTCGTTTCGTTTGTACCTCAATAGTTTAAATTTTACAAGCAATTGTTGATACGGTTTAATTATAAAATTTAAACTATCGAGGTACTAACGAAACGAAAAGCGGTACAAACGATTCTAAAGAATAGGGAAACAACAGATTTCAAAAATCTCAATGTCGGGTGCTGACAATTTTTTAAATTTTGTTTAAGTATTAATTGATGAAGATACAAACGAAACTATTGTCCGATTGGTACAATCAAGTACAAACGAAATATTATCATTTTCTACAAAAAAAATTTAATTTTTGAAAAGTCGGCTGCCAGGTTCACATAGCTAATAACGTTCAGCAATGACTGTTTCATGTGGTTTTAACAAACTCATAAAATACGACGACTCTCACTGTCTACAACAGTATTCGCAGTAAAATCCACGTATACATAAACAGCGGCTCTCAATGCGACCTCCTAATATATTATTGTAGTATCCGCGCCTCCCATACCCAACAATAAGGAGTCAAATAAGAACACGAAACGTCGTAGGGTACGGGATTGGTCTTGTAGGTAAAGCGGTCGACTGTGGATCCGAGGATCGTGGCTTCGAATCCCCGTGTCTTATTTTTCGTTTAGACTCCTACATTATTCTCGAAAAAAATGTTCAACTAGTCACTACAGATAACGTTTTATGAAAACACGGTTTGAGACTATTCGTTTTGCGAAAACATTTCTAGCAAATTTCTGGTTAAATATTAATAGATCGATCGTAACACTGGATTAATGTATAAATTTGTGATTAACGATTCCATTAAAAAACAAAGATCAAGGAAATTAAAAATAAATGGAATTAGTTATATCAGATATCGAGGACAGGTTCGTATGTTTGTTGAAAGATATCGATAAAAGATATATCGTACAATCAGGATATATCGTACATCATTACTGTGCTGATTGATGTCGTTGCGTGTGGAGTATTTGCACCGACGATAAGTTATCGATTGAAACCGAAACAAGTGAGCGCTATCTTCTTTCGATTGCCGGTGCAAAAATCGTTCCTTGTTAACAGTAATTCGAAGAACAATAGAATAAACACTAACATTCGAACAGGTATTCTTTCCAAAGTCAACTTCGGAGAAAACATTACAAAATGAAAGGTGAATGCTTTTGTAACACCCTTTCCCCTTCCACTCCGCACTTTTCTTGGAAGAAAGGAAATGTGAAGAATCCATTCCGCGCTTATACGTTTAAACATGCATACATGTGCGAGTAAGAAGGTGGGAACTCTAGGAACTTTGTACATTAATAGTAGTAAAATTATGTTTCCAATTGCTTGAAATTTAATCATTTGCACCACGAGGGTTTTTATCTTTAATATTAACCCTTTGACTGCGGAGGGCGTATATATATATATATACATGATACCCTATATATATATATATACATGATACCCTATATATATATATATATACGCCCTCGAGAGATAAGCTCCGAAAAATGTTTGTATTCGTTAAATCGATTGAAAAAATATATCAGCTTATAGGGAACGATGAGAAGAAACTTTTTTATATTTACAGTTTATTCATAGGATGCTTAGTTTCGGAAATAAAAATTGAAAAGTTAAAAGTTCGTTGGAATAATTGAATTTTAGGAAAAAGGTCTTCTAAGATTTTTAATTCTTATCTCTGAAACTAAACGTTCTATGAACAAACTGTAAATATATAAAAGTTTCGTCTTATCATCCTCTATGAGGTAATATTTTTTAATATATCGACAAATAACTACTTGTCCACTAACCATGCTTTCATTTTCACTATTTCAAATGTAATCGAATTTATAAAAAAATGGTCCCCTACGTTCTTAATTTCTATTTTAGAGACTAAACGTCTTATGAATAAACTGTAATTATAAAAAAGTCCCGTCTTATCATTTCCTATAAACTGGTATTTTTTTTTTAATTCAGACCTCTACGTCACTTGGAATTTCTAGCGAAGATCGTTCCGCAGTGAAAGAGTTAATGATTATCAACATCAAGGAAATTTTCAGGTGTCATGTCAGAAAATTATAAATGTTTCCTTTCATTTTGTAATGTTTGATAAAGTATGTATTGGTAAAATAATTTCTCTTCTTAGCTACTTATTTATTATTTTTACTTGGTACTACGAATTTGAAATTTCACAGGTACGATTTCCCTCTTTCTCTCTATGTATACAGGGCGAGGCAGTTAAAATAGAAAACATGAATAATTCACTTACTTTTAGCGATACAAAAAAGTGTCGAAAATTACATGCCTTATAATATTTTTGTTTACTAAACGTAGGGTTCTATGAACTTTGTGTGAATTGCCGAGTACATTACACCTTGAATAGAAAAAATTAAGAAACAGCCTGAATAGAGGCTGTCGAGACGTAAATATAAATAATAGACTGATAACAGGTATTGATTCGAAACCGAATCAATTTGTATAGCGCGATATGGTAGATAGTTTTGTGTTTGTCCTCATGCTCGTTGCTTTCATACGTTCATTGTTAATTATGTCAGACAATTTAAACACAAATGTATGAAAGATGTGATTCAATCAATGTGATTTCTGTAATTGTTGCGTTAACTGTACGAATTTTTGAATTTAGTCTCGTCATTCCGTGCAAATTACTTAATTAAGCAAGTCGGGTACTAAACTTCGTATTTATAGCACAGCCTCAGTTAATATTTTATTCATGGTAATGCAACATTGAAACTGAATTGTTTCCGAAAAAAGAGCATTTTTAATTTTCTGACATGGCACCTGAAAATTGCCTTGATGTTGATAATCATTAATATTAAAGATAAAAACCCTCGTGGTGCAAAGAATAACATTCAACAATGAAGAGACTGCAGGACGATTTTTGCTGAAAATTCTAAGAGGCGCGAAGGTGTCACTTTTAAACAAAATATCAGCTTATAGAGAATGATAAGACGGAACTTTTTTATATTTACAATTTATTCATAGAACGTTTAGTTTCAGAGATAAAAATTGAAAACTTAAGAGAGCTTTTTCCAGAAATCCAATTTTTCCAACGAAATTCTAACTCTTCAATTTTTATTTTCGAAACTAAGCGTCCTGTGAATAAACCGTAAATATAAAAAAGTTTCGTCTCATGATACCCTATAAACTGATATTTTTTCAAAATTAACTTAATGAATACAAACATTTCTCTGAGCCCATTTCTCGAGGACCGTATATATACGCCTTTCGCAGTTAAAGGGTTAATCAATCAAAAATAAGATGGAAATTTCTGAAGGAAAGAAGTTATACAAGCGAAAATGATGACTTCGAGTCACTGACATCAGACAATGATAATGCAAAAAAAATTAAACACAAACAAACCAGGCCAAAAAAGAACATCTTTGATAATAACAAAAAGAACAAAAATTTGATAATAACAAAAAAAATTGTCCCTGAAAAGATTAAATGTAGTGTACGAACGCTATTGGGATATCACGTATCTTCTCTTCGGAGATAAGCAAAATACCTGCTTAAATAAAGATATCGATTAACGATTAAAAGATGAATATCTTAAAATAACCAATTTTTTAAATTATGGTCATTGGGTTATTCGTCGCGTAAGAAATCTTGGATTGAAAGAAATACGAATCTCGGAAGAAATAGCGAATTGTATTCAGTCACGCGTTTTAGTCATCTTTCGTAACACCTGCGACTAAGTAAGCAAAAAACGCTGAATACTATCCATATCCTCGTGTATGGTACCGCATTCCTCTTAACCAGGAAATGATCTTGCTTTCTTCCTGCAATACACATTTTCTCGTGAGATTAATCTATCAGTGTTTGCGATAATGTTGTGCGATATCCATATGAAATATTCTGTACTTGACGAGTTAATTACAGTGCACGATAATTAGTATAAAAATTAAAATGTTCATTTAATCCTACATATAACATCATAGTATCAAGTAAATCCCAAAACAACTCGTTTCAGTCTGCTTCATACTTTTTCTCGTATATTACTATGATAAACAACGCAGAACAAAATTAAATTAAAAGATATGAAACCATTTAACCCATTCACTGCCAGGCGAATTTAATGTGTTTTGCCTTGATGTGTAATATAGGTTATTATTTTGGTAATAAAAAGTGATATTAAATTTGTTGTTTTAAAAAGAATTATTCGTGACTCAAAAGGCTATAAACTTATCCCTTGAGTAATTGTAATCAATTTGAACTACGAGATATCTCATAGTTGCCAGTGAGTGGGTTAAATTATATAAATATGTTTTCAAGTATAAGGACAATTTGGTATCATCGTTCAAGTATAAAAAAGTAACAATGTAATTCTATTGCAGGAGGTTTGCCAAAGGTTTCCTTAACCTCTGCAGGGAAGATTTTTCTTTACGCTGTTCTTATATCTCTAACTGTACATCGAAAATGACATTATTAGGGGAGCCAAACCATAACATTTTTACGCCTTTTGTGTAGGGATTCTGTAGCGAATAAGTTATTATCAAATTTTTGTTCTTTTTATTAACAGTAATTATAATTACGAAAAACTAAACGTCTACATGTGTGGCCAAGGTCGTAAAGAGGTTAATCGAGGGAATCACAATTTGAGAAACACTGTTTATATATTTTCCAATTACAAATTAAAAACGATTTAAATATAGAGCCATCGTTTAATTCCATCGCTTTCATCCAATCTCGTGTTAGAGTTGTGGTGAGGTTAGAAACTCCAGGATTAGTTCTACTTTATAATTAAATGCCGTTGCTCTGAGATGACGGTTTATTTACCAATTTCTCGAGGGACCCTTCCAACCAATTTCTGGTTAAATTACTTTGTTAAAGATACAGAGCCTGTTGTCGATTAAATCGCATGCGGCCACCCAGGGAATGGAAAATATACCACTCGTTTTCAGATCATAAACGCAAGAGGAAAAACAAATGTTATTTTTAGCATAAAATATTCTGCTTTATTTATGGAGATCGTTGGTTCGCGGATGCTTTATTGAGAAGGAAGTGCGATACTGTTAAAAAATAATACACTCGTGATTACAATTTTTTTGAACTGAAAAATTGCTTCACTAAATATTAAGACGGAGAAAGTTTTATATTTATATTTGTTAATATATTACGGAATGTTACTTATTTAGGAGTCATAAACGTCTCTGTCGCGATTACAAGTAAAAATTTCGTCCTATCTATTTTTTAATAAATTATAACTATCGAACTAGCCAAGGGTTGTAAACGAGCTTTAGCTGGCTTACAGTGAAGATATAAGAGTATCAAATAAATATAATTTTAATTTACATAAAAATTTGTTCACCCATTTTTTTTTTAAATATTTTAAACAAATGCCTTGTTTTTATACCACGGATATTTTAAGAAATGTTAAAAGAAATGAGAATACAGCCACATTTGTCCTCTTTATGGAGGAACTTACAAGAAGATGGAGAGATTTAAATTGGCTGAATGAAAATTAATCTAATCTACATATATTACTTAGCTAAAAAATGGCGGTGGTCAATCAGAATCGGGCAACTTTACTTCTTGACTCTAATTAAAGGGTCCCTAACTTATAATATGGACAAGTTGTTTGTGTACAATGCGGATAAAAGAAGCTGTAGCCAAGCCGCGAAGTTTTTCTATCGATGGAATGACATGACAGATTTCTAATTATAATAGTATAATGTAGCGTAGCTAGTATCAGTCTACTAATTAGGAGTCGAAGACCATATGTGGGATATAGCGTGACCTCGCGACAGCTTCTCTGCTTGCAATTAGCAAATTAGTCGCAGTCGGTTCAACCGACTCCGTTTATATCGACCAGGGCCGTGATGAGTTGTGAACAGTACGGCACGTAATTTTTTCTAGGATGTTCACAAGTGTAGATCTCTCCGTCATTCATTCTATTTGTTTTATACTTTAAATTCACGAGAAAAAGAATAACGCTGACATGAAACAACTTTTTAAATATATAGTTGATGTTTGTATATTTTAAAGAGTGTTTAGTCTATAAACTTAACTATTGCATTTAATATGTGTACCATGTGTACTTACACGGATCCTAAACATATTTTTTTATGTTCGAATAATGTTTTCCTTAGTTCGTTCCATCTTCTAAATTTTCTTATTTCTAGGTTCAATTATAATTATACATTCACAGGGAAAACATACACAATGGTGACCTTAATAAAACTTATTATTTATTACAAAAATATAGGAAAAATATACTTTTTACCTTTATTCACATTTCGTTTCTTTATTTATCCTTATCCTTGTGCTTTTTAATTTTTAGGTATGCGCTACGGATCTTCGTCTATTTTATCACAGTATTTTTCTAATGTATTGCATATTTTGTTCTTTTCTAGCGTTAGGAGAATTAGAATTTTTCCTACCATCTCAATTTCATATTTATGTTTATTTATTTAATCTATTTTTTGGACAATTTTATAAAGGATATTCGCACATTACTTATTCTAACTTACTACATATTTGTTTGTTTGTTTCGATGAAAAATTTTGTGTATTCAAGCTACCACATAAAAAGTAATTAAATTAGTTTCAGAATTTGACGAATCAATTATTTATTATAAATCAGTTAAGTTATCAGTGGAATTTACTACATATTTATTTATCTGTTTCAATGATAAATGTTTATATTAAAGGTACCACATAAAAAGTAATTAAATTAGTTTCAGAATCTGAAGAATCAGTAATTGATTATAAGTCCGTTTCTGTGGGAGTCCCTGTTATCATTCAGAGTACTATGCTCGACAGTGTTTGAGGAAGAACACTGCTTGTTGCTATCACGTTGGTAGAACGTATATCGTGAATATCGGTGCACCAATAGGAAAACTCGCGTCTTTTACGCGTCTGTGTTGGCAGTGGTACAGTCGTTCGAAAAATGTATATTTGCACAAACAGTGGGATCAGTTATGAAATTGCATCGGTGTCCCTTATTTACTGACTTTACATGAGTACTTTGCACTTTGTATAATCTAGGGTTTCCCCTACGTGGCTTAATTCTTTATCGTGTAATTTTCAAACATCGTTTTAATAATACTAATTGTATTAATTTGCAAAAATTAAATATTCAGAGACTCGTTAAAGAGAATCAGAACAATATGAATCTTTTAAAAATAATTTAACAAGTGATAAAAAACGGAATACGTTTGTCTATTGCAAATCGTGTATTGATATTCATATGGCGTCAGATGGAAATCGGAAATGCATTTGAGTTTGACAAGCGTTTGTTCACCTGGTGGAGACTTATGTAAACTCTACTTTTTGTTAGCAAAAAATCATGGTGACCATTTTTGCAAGCGATGCGTGAATATAAGTTTTTACTTTATCGTGTATAATATGGATCACGCTAAATCAAAGTTTGAAACAAAATTTAAGTAGGAAGTGTTTATACATCTTTGCGAGAAAAGGACATTACAATACGTTGATTGTCATAGGTATATAGGCGATGGGACTTTCCGCTAAGAAACAGAAAGAATTTATTCCGAAGCGTGAATAAAAAAATGAATCTTTATAGGATTTAAAAGTTCACCGAAATTGCTAAAATAACCGCCACCACATTTGTTACGTTATAGAGTCTCCAATAGTATAAGTACGAAGTTCATGTCTCGTAGAAATTTGTAAGAGTATCAGTGCTGCCAATTAACGTGTTAAGTTCTCAGAAAACCTATTAAAAAATAATGTTAATAGTCGCATAAAAAATAGATCTCGGATTACAAATGGTCACACGTTGCGATAAGTTTTCCAGTTTCTACGCACCTGAGGTACGAACCGGAATTGTCTTAACTCACTTAAGGGGGCATTTCACTGTGAACGCATAAAAAAAGCATATTTTCAATCACTTTTTTCTCAGGAACTATTGCATAAAATTGAATGAATGTTTTTCCCCCTTAAAGGTATGATTAAGGAAAGTAAATAAAAAGTTTCTTTTTGGTAAAAAATATTTCGTCATTTGTTTACAAAATAATATGCATGTGTGCAAACGAAAAAGTTATCCGCTGGCGCAGGTGATTTTGGCTCTCCTGGTAATCTGATACAGAAAATCGAAAAAGTTGATTAAACTATGTCGTCACACCTATGGTCGGAACCACCAAGTAGTTGATATTTTGATTTTTACTTACAATTTCACCTGATTTACGGTACAAAAAAAGTGTTTTTTTTTCTCTCTTTCACAAGAAACGCTACCATTTTGTTTATTTCCGATGAAATAAATAAGTGGAAGTTCCGGCTATAGGTGTGACGACATAGCTTAATAAATTTTTTCGATTTTCTGTTTCAGATTACCGGGAGAGCCAAAATCACCTGCGCCAGCGGATAACTTTTTTTGTTTGCACACATGCATACTATTTTGTAAACAAATGACGAAATATTTTTTACCAAAAAAAAAAAATTTTTTTATTTACTTTTCTTAATCATACCTTTAAGGGGGAAAAACATTCAATCAATTTTATGTAATAGTTCCTGAGAAAAAAATTATTGAAAATATGCTTTTTTGGGGCGTTCACAGTGAAATGCCCTCTGAAAGAATAGAACGATTCTTAATTCAAATTTCGTACTTGCAACACGTTCGCCGAACGAGGTTGGCAAGACTTAACCGCGCGTATGCATAACCTGTACGAGCGTTGTGTATATACGCAAGTACTTACGCATGTTGTTTGACAACCGTTTGGCAGCCAACCGTGGACGTGGTGGGGATACTCAGGAAACATATAAAGGAACGTCGATGCATCGAAGATTCTATTCGGGAACGGGTACTGCTCGCGCTACCGTTCGAAGCCAAAGGTGACCGACCACACGATTTTTCGTCTAGTAATTTCGTTGTTTCGTTCGATAATACGTCCTTCGAAGATCAATCGAGGTTCGAGTTCCTCGCGAGAACAAGTATCTTTCCTTTGTTCCGCGGAAGGTAAAGATTCTTTGTCCGTCAAGATGCTCACTTGCTCGCGTGAGAACCGACTCGTAGACGATGGAGAGAACCACGTGTGCCAACTGAAGCTTCCCGAAAATAGTCTATACGAGGATGAGACCCAGGTGCACGATGAAGCCGTTAGGTATGCTCAGTTGTGTTTGTTTTTCTTTCTCTTTTGGTCATCGGGAAAGCCGTTTACTTTTCTTTTTCTTTTTTTTATGTAATAATGATCAATTGGTAATGTGTAAAACGCTTTAACTTTAATTTCTTCCTCACACGTTATTTAATCTCAACACTTTAACTATTGGTATATTTAGAAGCACTCTATGACTTAGAAGAGGATTCTTTACGTTAGTGTGTACTAATCATTAATTAATATTTATTTCTGTCTATTTTCTTTCTTTTTTGGCCAATTGGTAATAAAAATGCTTTACCTAACTTCATATTTACGCTTTATTTATTCTCAACACTTGAATCATTGGTATATTTAAAAGCAGTCCATAGTTTAGAAGAGGATTCTTTTACATTAATGTATATTGATCTAGATTGATATTAATTTCTGCTAGTAGGTGAGTCAACATTGATACCAGCAATGTACATATATAAAAAGTATCGTCTGTTTTTTCGAATTGAACAAATGCAGCAAGTAAGTAGGCAACTAACAGTACAGTTAACTCTTTGGAGGGCACGATTTAAAAGGAAAAGAAAACACGCTGCACAGAATTACAATCTCTCTAATTAGTCTCCTCCAAAATTAATGTAAAACATCGATAACATGTTTTTTTTATTACTATTATAAAATAATTTACTAGCTCCTTACACAGTTTTAAGAAATATAACAACAACATTTACCCTTATGAAAAATAAAAATTCATTGTATTACGAAATTTGTCGATCTTAATTACAACGGGGTAAAAAACTTAACAATGCATTTTGATTTGAATAAATTTCTATCATCACTTGTTCAACATTTATTGTTAACCCTCCGAGGTCAGACGTTCTGGACATGACGCGCCGGTCACAGGAGGTCCCAATGACCCAAGCGAAGTTTAAACGATTACCGCGTTGTCAGTATCGTTCCGAACGACTCATAAAAATTCAGGATATTAATTTGAACCTTTCAGAACGAGAATATCGTGGCAACAAATTTTTATCAAATTTTAAAAATGATGACAAAAATCATCATTTTCATAAAATTAATAACTTATAGTAATTGTATTTTAAAGTTGCGTTTGGGGTCATTTTGACCCCGGGTAATCGCGAAGGGTTAATTCATGCCATTGCGACCTGAACGAAAAATTTTAATTAAAATATTAAATTGTGGTATTATGAAAAATTCAATTTTTCGAGGCGAGTAAAAAAATATCTATGCATGAAAAAGTAAGGAAAAGGTGGTACACGTAGTTTGTAACCCATCTAACTCCTTTGTGCTCGCAACCCTTCCTAACTGTTCAGTATGTCTCTATAGCGGCATCTGCTAGCCAATTTTTTTGAAACTTTTCATACGTATGGAACATCGGAAAACATTGGATTCGTATTTTTTTGTTGCACCGTTTTCATATTTAGAAGTCGAAACGACTCCTCGAAATTCACACGAAAAGGTAGGTACACAATTTCCTATCCTATTTTTAATATAATGAATATTATAACATTGTGTTGAATAAAACTTGATATAAACTTGATTCAATTCATAACTTACTGTATTCCTTTTCTATTCTATTATTAATATAATGGATATTATAACACAATGTTGAATAAAACTTGATATAAACTTAATTCACTTCACAACTTATTAAGTACATAACGTTATTGCCAACACTCACCCTTATCAGAGGGTAAATCATCCCTAATCATTTGGCTTTTTTCGAAGCATACATTTTTCCTTTCAAACGACTTCCATGTAACTAGGTGTTACAATCTTACCTCGCTTCGTGTGTAGGGAATACAAAAAACTAAACATAGAGAATCCTTGTTTTTACTGTTTATTCAGGGAAGAAAGAAAAGAAAGAATAGTGCAGTTTATAAAAGAAAATTGAACAGAACAGAATAATACAGACCACATATTTTGCAATACAGAACAAAGGGGAAGAACAAAAAAAGGCATGCACATCGCACACACCAAACTCGCGCATTCATCTGCGCATAAGCGCGATTTTTACCACATTAAAGGAAAAAAAAACACAATAAAATAATTACATCTCAACACTAGGTATACAAGATTTCTTGGAGGCCTCGATTCCAAATCTGAACTAAAAATTTAGAAATTCAACATGACGGATCCAATATGCCGAATCAAAATGAACAAAGCAAGCTGATCACACATGTTCTTAGTGTTAATCGATCTTTTAACTATTGGCCCGCTTCAATGATGCGTTTCTATAAATAACAATCTGCTCAGAAATTAAAAATCATCAATTTATTATAAAATGATATTAGAATTATAATTGTGTACCTCATGATAGGGTGCTTCTTTCAAAAAATCAACATCGTACAAGCGTAGATCGAGCAATGGAACGTTAGGGTAAAGTTATAGGTAAATGGATATTGTACGTCATTAAGCGATTCTCAGAATTGAAAGAAAGCTTATTACATTTCCTTTGATGATAGAATGTTAGGGGTACAAGTCTGTACGTTATTGTTTCGAGACAATATTTCGTAGAACAATGCAGCCAGTGATCGGATTGAATAACAAACGTTTGTTTCATCGAGTACTGCGTAAATGGATCACGTATCGATCGAGTATATTATTCTCATATCCTAATATAATATTCAGATTTTAACATTTAAGGGGAGAAGCCCATCTAAGACAGTCCGAAAAAGGGAGTATATTTATAAATTTTTTGGGTACAAACGAACAATTATTTGGTAACAAGTTTCAGCCTATTCGAAAGAACGTTTCTTAGTGTATTTGTCGGAATTTTTTGATTAAAAAATATCTTAAATTAACAAAGTTACCACATTGTATATACGTTGGTTGTTTGATACTACATTCTTCTACACACACCCTGTATAAATCGTTACCAATTTGAATTCTTCACGTGATAAATAAAAATCGTAGATGTACAAAGTATTAATAAAGTAATTTCAAATCTTGTTTTCTTTTTTTACATTTTATTCACCACGCTTTTAGTCAGATCACGTAGGTTGATTTTTAAAATTAATCACAATAAAATGCTGCATCGAATCGCCATTTTTAAAAAGAATTTTAAAAACTTCATTTTTGAAATGAAAAGTTGAGGGAATACGAATAGCTTCGTTACTTGCTGTACGTCGTCAAAACTTTTTTAAGAGTGACTCGAAGTACTCGAGGTTGGACTTATAATTAACACGTTGACTAACAGACTAAAACTCCTGAAAATGTCGACAAAGTTAAAATTTTATCTCGAGACTCTTGAAGATTAGGTAATGTAACATTTTTCGTAGTATTTAATTTGTTAAGCTATTTAATTCACAACTCATATCCAAATTTATTTTTATATCGAGTTTCATTGTCGTCTGACTCTTGGAATTAATATTTTAAATTTGTTACTGGAAAGTCCTGTACGTTGGCTAATTTAACATTTGTCGTAATATTTAATTTTTTGAACTATTTAATTCACAAATCCGATCCAAATTTATTTTCATTATCGAGCCACTCTTGGAATAAATTTGTTTAATTTGTTACTGAAAAGTGCTGTCACCCATTTCTAGGAGACGTGGAGACCAACGTGTTAATCTCGTCATATTCTGAAGTAGCAGGGTAGTGCACCATCTGTTGCACAATGTCACGAAGCCCTTACGAGTACTTTCTTATTATTATTGGACTACTAAACTATATTTTAAAAAAGACAATGTCTCGTGAGACGTATGAAAATTTTATTTATATTTCTTGCACCACTGTCTCATTATCTTGGAGAAGTGCCACACGATATTGTCCACTGTTGACCATTTTTTCATTTATAGATGAATTTGACACTATGTAGGTAGCTATGTATGTGGATCGACCAGACTAAGTTTCTCGCTCATTAAATAGTAATGAGAGAATTTGTCTGTTTCCTTCAAAAGTCTATCACAAGCTATCACAAGAAGGAGCACAACCGTTGTTGCTGTGCAAATAAAATTTGTAATCATAGATATAAGTAAAATATATTATTATAGATTGCGTGAATATAATTTAATTAGATATTTTATGTCTTTGTTCAGGATTAATAATTATAATATGCAGTGCATTCGATATTACTAATTATTTATTAGAATACTATTAATTTGATGAATAGTATCTATTATATAATTTATTTAAAATATAAAATATACATACTTTCGGCACTAATATCTATTGCATGTAATACATTTAATCGTTTGCGCTCGAGTGGCACCTCTAGGGCGACATGTAATTTAAAAGTGATTTTTGAACGTACAATTTCAATTGTACTTATATCAAAATACAGCCAATTATTAATTGAAATAATATACATTGATTCGTGAATGTTTTTAGATACTTCTTTTCGAAGCATAGTTATTGGTTTTGCAGAAATTTATTATAAAACGGACTCGATTTGATTCTATAGAAAAATGCCTCGAGCGCAAAATTACCGAGAGAAGTATTCAATTAAATTGTTTAAATTTCTGATGCCTAATTCTGATCCAACAATGCTGTACTCACTTTATGACGTGAAATGAATTAAAGAAATATAATATTATAACAAGAGGTATTACCTTTCTGTAATTCATTGACGTTCAAAGAACGCGACGATAATGGAATAATACCTGTATAAGCGTTCAAGAATGATTCATCGTTAACAGATTAACTTAATCCAACTTTCTCGTTTCGATAAGAGTCTGAAAATATTTCAATGAGATAAAGAGAAAGGTGCAAGTTTGCTCCGTTGGCTATATATGAATCTATAAATATTTTCCATAAAACGGTCAAACAAGATAAAAATTACATAAACATTATTTTAACAGATTCGATAAGCGATCGAGCGATCGATGGCCGATACAGTCTTCCTCCATTCATTCGCAGATTGGCAATGATTCGACTGTTTGAATCACAGGAATAGTGCGTGATTTTTAGCGACGAAAATAGTATCGAATCATATTAAATGGTACATGTATTGCGTTGCAGTATGATTTTAACTAAATACTAAACTTTAACGACGATAGGTCACCGTGCTGACGATAGGTTCAGTCATTGAATTTTCTTATCCAATAACGCATTTTCTTATTTCATCGGTTTCACAGCGCTGTTATATCGTATCGCGAATTAATTCTACGTTTTTAATTTTCTTATAATTGAGTGTCAACACACTTGGCGGTCTCGTAAATTCTTGTAGTCAAAATAAGTTTCTTTCAGTCTCACTTATTAAGTTTTGCTCATATCTATTTGCATAATTTCAACAATAGATTGTCGTTGTTCTATTAATTACTCCTTTTAGAATAAAAATATACACCAAACATATTTAGAACGATTCTCGTTCCGAATAATTCGTCCCTACGAAATATAAATAATTTCGCGCGTTTTATTTAATTCAACTATAAATAAGGCCAGCCTTGATAACACGCTTCTCTAGTCGTAAACAATTAGTTTAGGAGCATTGGTAAACAACAATAAAAATGCGTTTGCAAGCGATAAAAGTATATTCTTGTTAGTAAGATGGAAATAGGTACCTATCGGTATAAATACGTAACGAATGAAATTCTTTTTATTCTTAAACGGTTGCGTTTTATATTTTTTCTAGATACAGAGATGGATCTGTGCGACTTCGAAATCCAAACATCGAGCTCATGGATCAAGACATACTGTATCATCTCGCTCTAGGTAGCGGTTCCCACGATCTCGTGGAGATGTTCGGTGACGTCAAGGTAAATGAAAGTAGTACTTTTCTTACGTGCCTTGATTTCCCTCTCATATTCATCTATCCTCAAACTTTTCCACCGATGTTTTTTTTTGTTATTCACGGCATGGATAAATGATAAACGAGTAAAATTTTATAGTTAGCTTGCAAAGAAAAAATATACCGCTATTAATATTTATACGCACTGCGCCGATGTATTAACGAATACACTTTTCTGTCTCCTTTTACACCTTTACTTTTAACGCACTCGCGACTGCCAGATATTTCACGTATCTAACACCGATACTGACGAGAATAATAAAATTCTGAAGCTGGACATCGCAAATTTGTATCGTTAGGGCGAAGTTAAAAATTACAAAATATGTTCTGAAATATCAACGTTGTATATATGTAGTGTATAAAATAACAAGATTTTCGTAATTCAGTATAGAAACCAGGAATTTGAAGCGACGTGAATTCACGTCAGCGGTCGCGAATATGTTAATTACACTTTTCTTGTCTTGTTCTTTATTTTATAAGAGTACGTAGTCTGTTTTACATCAACTATCATTAGTAGACTGGCGAATCTTCATGAATTTATAAGAAATTTTAATGTGCAAGAACCTACAAAATACAAACAAAAAGTAAAGTTCGTGTTATAATATTTGCAGAATAAAATAAATTCCTATATAGATTTCACTTTTGTAGGCACGTTCGCAAAGATTTTATACTGCATAAAGATTCGCAGTCTAATCATTAGTATCGTACTTATTGGTCCAGTCTTGCTTGTTACAATTCACCAATCTTGCACATATGTATGTGTTTTTTTCATCACTTTTACATTGTTTTACATCTATCCTTAAATTCGTATATTACCATGCTTTATATTATTTCTTAACTTACATTACATTCATTTACGTGTCAATTGGGGCTCACTGCCTTCTCTATTATAGCTACGGTACCTCGCGATCGCTAAGTCCGTACTGTAGAACCGTGTGAAGTTGGCCCCCAATATGAAAAATTTTTAAATTTTCTTTTCGCAAACGTTTGGCCATCGTTTGTCCATCAATGCCCCCTTTGGAATTTTCGTTTGCCCCTTTTTAGTTTAAAAATTATAAACAATTCAATTGGGGGGGGGGGGGGGACAAAAAAGGGAGCAAACGAAAATTACAACAGGACATTGATTGATTAAGGGTGTCACCCCGTGTGACAGCCGTTTTTTTAAGATGTTGTTCAGAACTTTTTATAGCGAAATGAAAAAACACAGAGTTTCCAAATTTTTACTATATATTTATTCAGCCTTTAACTGTAACTTTGAATTTTTTTAAGCAAAAATATAATGTGGATCGCGAGATTTATCGCTCGTATGGTACCCATGTAAAAAAAGGGTAGGTGAACGGCGCGGCGTCCATGATCCCGACAGAATGGCTAATGTCAAGTAAAAAAAACAAATTGCATGTTAATCTGTAGATGAATGGCTATCGTCGGAACTAGGATTTTTTAAAAATCTTGAAAATTCAATTTTTTATATGCTTTTAGACATTAAGACCCAAAATTTCATGATACTTTACGACTACTTATTTATGAAAAAAGAAAAACGGTTCAATATATACATAGTAAAAATTTGAAAGCTCTGTGTTTTTTCATTTCGCTATAAAAGAATTCCGTAAAAACCTTATAAAAAAACGACCGTCACGCAGGATGACTCATTTACATTCAAAATTTTCTTTTTCCAAAGGATTGACCATCGTTTGTCCATCAATCCCTCGTTAAAATTTTCGTTTGCTCCTTTTTAGTTATAAAATTACAAGTAATTTGAGGGAGGTGGGGGGGGGGGGGCCAAAAAAGGGGCAAACGAAAGTTTCAAGGAGCATTGATTGATTTAAACATTCAAAATTTCCTTTTTCCAAAGGATTGTCTATCGTTTGTCCATCAATGCCCCGTTGGAATTTTTGTTTGCCCCTTTTTAGTTTAAAAATTACAAACAATTCAATTTGGGGGGGGGGGGGGGCTGGGGGACAAATGAAATGTTTGCAAAAAGAAAATTTTGAATTTTTTAATATTGGAGGGTCAACATCACACGACTGTACTGTAACTACAATAAAACATATTTACAACCCAGAGCACACTAATGATTAACGGGTTGACTGACAGAGTAAAACTCGTGAATATGTCTACAAAGTTAAAATATTGTCTCGAGACTATTGAAGATTGGCTAATTTAACATTTGTCGTAGTATTTCATTTTTTGAACTAATCTAATTCACGAAAACGATCAAAATTTATTTTCATTATCGAGTCACTCTTGGAATTAATTTTTTTAATTTGTTACTGAAAAGTCCTTTCACCTATTTCTGAGAGATGTGGAGACCAACGTGTTAATCTCGTCGTATGCTGGAGTAGTAGGGTAGTGGACTATCTGTTGCACAATGTCACGAAGCCCTTACGAGTACTTTCTTCTTCTTATTAGACTACTAAACTATATTTGAAAAAAGTACAGTGTCCGCGAGATGTATGAAAATTTTATTTATATTCCTCGCTAAATTCACGAATCCTATCCAGACCTATTTTCATTATCATCTCAGCAACGAAATTAATTTTTGTAGGTTCTTGATGAAAAGTCTTGTCACCCATTGCTGGATGAAGTTGTGACTAACGCGTTAAAAATGTTTTCAGTCGTTCTGTTCTGTTCTGTTTTCCTACTGTATTACGTTAGTTATCGCCACTATTCGGTTGTGATGAACAACCAAACAATTAAGTAAGTGGCAATGAATTTTCAACGATGGTGGGATATCAGAATATCAGTTGAATCATATTAGTTGAATATCAGAATTACTCGAACATAGATTCTCTGATAGATACGAAGTTTCTCAGGCTAGATAAGTTCAAACTAAACGGTTACGTTTTGTGAAAACGTGACTAGAAATACGTATTTAATTCTGTTGTTGTCCATATTAATTGTTACAGTTCGTGTGCATGGGTGGAACACCAAAACGCATGGAGCAATTCGCTAATTACATAATGAAGGAAATAGGTCACAAGCTTCCAGCTGGAACGACGCTACTCGACATTAGCCAGTATTCGTACCGGTACTCCATGTATAAGGTTGGACCGGTGCTTTCCATTAGTGTAAGTATACTATTAATATTCGTAGAAAAAATCTGCTTTTCAAATAATCCATAGTAAACGCGTTGCTTTATTCCCAAATCTTACGCATTGGAATTTGAATTAAATAAAATGTTTCAATAAAAATAGCATAGTCCCATTTAAAATAATTTATTTAGCAAACTAATACCATTTTGCATCTTTCTCATTTCCGAACAGTCTTTGCTTTTTCTACGATTTCCAATTGGTCATCAACTTATTTAAGTTAGTCGATTAATTCGTTCGTATTGTACGAAGAAAGATCATTCTCAAGTTAAGGAGAATGCGATATCGTGATTAACCTTTCTCGATCCAACAGTCTTGTTAATTGACAAATTACATGTGTCTTCTTCCCACTAAAATTTATAAATGTTTATCATTTTAATTTTATTCATTCATTTCGTTAATTTTGTTTACATTAGCACGCATAAAACTTGAACTGACATCGAGTTGCGATGGTTACTATGTTTGTCAGGGAATCAATTACACAGAAAACTTTCGAACGACCTACAGAAGTTAAAAGTGAGATATATATATTTTTTATCGCATTTGTGTGTGTGTTCAATCAAAAGCAGTTTGATCAAAAATTCAATTTTCATCATCGTTCAAACTGGCGTTCAATTAGCTTTGAAGGCAATGAGAGCGTTGAACGAACCGTTGAAAGTTGCTTTTTAGCCGTTCAAAGTTCAAGACTTTCAACTAAATTTACCTGATGAGCAATATTCTGGAACTTTTTATAGTGTTCTTTGTACAATCGTTTATCCTCTGCATATTTCAACGTTTAACAGTTTCATTAATCTTTTGACCATCTTTTGCAAGTATCCGAAGCTTCTTTATGCAACGTATTATTATAATCAAAATTAATTTAGATACTCCTTTCTGTAATTTTTATTATAATTTAACAGACCTTTGAACCAGAAATGGGCAAAAATATTGTCTAGATGAAAATTTCGAGCAACAAATAATAAACAAGCAACTTTTTATTCGTTAATTGTTAAATAAACATCAAAAATTTATGATGTTTACTAAAAAAGTTGTATGATGCACAATGAAATTTTATTTCACAATAAAAATTTACTCGTCTCCTTTCTTTCGAATAAAATGTTGCTCATCTTTGGTGTAAAGTTAAGATCTAGCGATAATATTATTATAAACTTTCGTTACATACATCACGCCGCTATTTATAACAATGTAACCTTGCAATGTTATTGAATTCTACACGAGCAAAAAAAATCCTTACACTCTTCTTGTACTATCTCAAAACGTTTTTCGCCATTCTTAAATTTACTATAAACTTTCGTTCGGTTATTTGAAGATTAGAACGCTTAGAAACGATTCTTACAAGATTCCTGCTCGCCATTAACTAATCCCATTATCGTACTGTCCATTGTAACATTTGCGAAAAAGTCAATAACCATTATTACACAGAAAAATTGTAAAAATATAAAACGTGCATGGAGAAAAGGCAAGGTATCATAAATAGTTTTAATCTGTTGAGTTTGTTAGATTTGTCACATACTTCATTAAATTTCTAAATTCCCCGTGCATTATTTTTCTTTAATAGTGGACAACGAGAATAATATAAAATTAAAGTATCGAAAATGATCCGATTTCGTTGAAAAAAATTAGAATATCGTGTCGACTTCAATCAAACGATGTAAAATATATATTAACGCAATATCTTGTACAATTTAGCATACACTCGAAGGTAAAAAAAACATCTGACATTCCGCGATAATCATATGCTTCCACGTTTCACGCGTTCTTTTACGCACCAGTTACTCGACTCGTCGACCAAACTATTTTTTCATCATCACTTTTTGTGCAAATCAGGCGTATAACGCGATAACGCGTCGAGCGACGCGGAAATATAAAATGAGCTTACGTCGTCATTGGGAACTCATCTTCGCAAATGGTGTGCAAGGCTGCTGCGATATTTTGTTTCACAATGACTGGACACCAAAGCTTAGACAATAAACTTTCAGGAATTTTCAAGAGAACCAAACTGTCTTGCAAGCAATGTTGAATATTCATTGGAAAACGAAATAAAATTCTTACCCATTAATTTTCGACATTTTACGATCATCCTCGCATGTAAACACAGAAAATCATATATATACATACATATATATTTTTGAATAAAACGTAGGACAAATCAAATTAGTAGGGAAACCGTTTTGAAAACAAGCTTGCTGGTTTAAAATAAATAAACTTCAATATGAGTGCAAACAGCATTTAGAATAAGCAGAATGTCTACTATCAATTACAAGTTAAATACAATCAAATATAATCAAATACAAGTTTCTTTTGCTACTTGCATTCAGCTGCTTTGTGTGGCAGTGTTTATATTAATAGACAATCTTGTCTCCTAGAATACAACTACTATAATAGTATACAAATCACTATAGATATATATTTTTAAATAATACGTAGGTCAAATCAAATTAGTAGGGAAGACATTTTGAAAACAGGCTTGCAAGTTTAAAATAAATAAACTTCAATATGAGTGCAAACAGTTTTTAGAATAAGTAGAATGCCTACTATCAATTTACACTCTACTTAAGTTAACTTATATGCGATAGTTATACAATGAATATTGTATAGATTAAAAATTGTATTAGGTTGTCCCACAAGTTTCTTTCGCTACTTGCATTCAGCTGGTTTGTGTGACGGTGTTTATATAAATAGACAATCTTATCTTCTAGAATACAACTAGTATAGTAGTATACGAATCATTAATGGAACATAAAACATAAAATATTGTGTACCTATTATTTACTAAAGAAACGAAAGAAACTTTTAAGACAACTCAATACTTATAACCTTTATATTTATCGTATATTTGTGGTTTACCAATTAAATCGCCAATTTTATTTGTATGCACATTAAAAACTGTATTGTCTTTTTATATTTTATAAAATAATGGTATATTCTCTCGTCTACTACAATGACTTTTAAATATTATAAACAAGATGGATACTGTCGTTTCTTTCGGAAATATTAGTAACTGCGACATACCACTGTCCTACTTTAAGGAATTTGTTTATATTCGATATGTTAATTGATGCGATCCTTTATGGAATATGCATGAGAAAATGGAACGTTCATGTTTTCTGTTTAGCATGGAATGGGCATTCCATCGGTTGGAATTCTCCTCCACGAGATCATCAAATTGATGTACCACGCGAAGGTGAAGGATCCAGTATTCTTTAGGATCGGGACTTGCGGTGGAATCGGCCTTGAAGGCGGTACAGTCGTAATTTCCGAGGAAGCAGTCGATGGAATGCTGAAACCATACTTGGAACTGGTAAGAGATTCTTTTTGAAGTTATAAAACGTCCAGAGTAGGAAAAATTAGCTGTTTGATTATTTTTATACCTTTCATGCAGACGTCAAATGGTAGGCAAACAAGACGTAAATGTCAGAAGAAACTCTTTCGCCACTTTTTTAATATAAATAAATAAGAATAACATTATTTTGACACTGATGCACTTGGTGGAAAAAGAGTTTACAGTTAAGCTACACCTATAACATTTTTAATTTTTGTTTTTGTCGTTGATGGTTTGAGGAAAATGAATTTGATATCTAAATAAGAACTGCCGATAGGCACGCTAAGTTCAAATAAATAATAATAATAATTGTATCGTATTAAATATAAATCCGAGTATTATTTTTCAGTCATTGTTCAGGATTATATTCCTCTGTTGCACTATGCTGTACAAATTTATTGTATTGTGTGTAAAGAAAGAAGAAAATAATTTATCATCTAGTTAACAGTTATAGTACAGACAATCTATATACATATTATACATTAATAATAGTAATAATAAATGAACGGCTTGTGTGGCGAGGCCAGAGATAAATTGGAGTTTTAATCAATACACATGACACACAGATTACTAATTGTATTTCCACCATCGTTTTGTTCTATGTCATTGATTTTGCGGTTTCGATAAAACGAAGTTGAGTGTAATAAATATATTCTTCATTCGTTTTGAAATTCGATTTTATTTTGGTCTCCATCGAGCATCATTGAATTATACCTTATATTGAAATGACAAATGTTTCGAGCTATCATAAAACTTGTCTGTTTCGTAAATAAAAAATTATCGAAGGAACAAATTCATTTTGCAGCCTGTGCTCGGTAAACTGTTAAGAAGACCTGCAAAGCTTGATCGGCAGTTAGCTCGCGACTTGAAGGCTCTGGCGCACCGAGATGATCCTTACGACACTGTGATCGGTAAAACCATGTGCACTTATGACTTCTACGAAGGACAAGGCCGGCTGGACGGCGCGTTTTGCGAGTTTTCAGAAAACGACCGAATGGAGTATTTGGAGAAACTGCACAAGTCTGGAGTAATAAATATAGAGATGGAAAGTCTCTCGTTTGCGGCTCTCACGCATCATGCTGGCATCAAGTCAGCTGTTGTCTGCGTGACGCTGCTGGACCGATTTAGGGGCGATCAGGTATGTGGACTATAAGAAGAACACATTTATGTTTCCAATAATAAACATAAAACCAGTGATTTGTACTATTTTTTATGTCGAGTTACTTCTTAGCCAGGAAATTTGTACAATAACATAATAGAAACCATTTGTTAACTTGCAAATTTAAAGCCAAGTGCTCCGTACTCGTTAGACATACAAATTATGTAATAATACAATATGTGAAGGGGAGAAATCTATCTAAATTCGATATGTTAAATAAATAAAGGTCAGGTGTACATTGCAAGAATGAATAAAGTACTATAGTGTCCGAATATTAATACGAGTCACTGTAAGTATTTTGAATTTGTTAAAACATTTTATCTTAGGTGGTCGCATACTGCATTAAGTTTGTACCTCTTCGGACATCTTATTTTTCTACCATTTTCCACCAGTCGATTCAAACATTATGTTAATTAATAATTTTACAAGAAAATCACACCAAACAGTACAATTGTTTGAACGATTTAAAAATAAATTTAAGGTTTTTATTATGTACACAGGTGCTGGCACCAAAGGAAGTCCTGGATGAGTGGCAAATGAGACCACAACAGTTGATCGCTCGTTACATAACCAGATACCTTCAACGAAAAGGCCGCCTCTCCCTCGAAGGCCATGGATCGATGTGTGTCAAGAGTCCACGTCGGTTCAAGCTGGTGCAACAGGAATCGGAGAACTACGATTAAATTTACGATACTCCGAATACAGAATCGCAAGGAAGCCCCCTACGAGTCTTGATAGCGAAAGAATGTGCGCTGTGCGTCAGAATACGACGAAATCCTATTTACGGATTTGTATCGATGATTAGCTCACGAAACGGACCTCATTTTATTTGTTTATTTACATTGTAGTCACGTGAATTATATCGTGATTAGTCCTGATGGTTATATGTTTCAAAAAGACTTAGGTATCCTTACTATTGCAAATATTTAATCGCGTTCTACTCGTTAGAAGTTAAGGCACACGTATGCATTTATGGTACCACGGACAAGTGTTTTGAAATCAGTTGCACAAGGTAAAGTAAGAAAGAAGTTTTATTATTTTTTTTTTCCTCGGAAAATGATTGTTATTTCGCATATATGTAAAGAGTAATTCTTTTCAAAGAGGCTACAAACATTTAATTTAATTTATCATATAACTTATAAGCGTGTTAAAGCATAATGCTTGCTTCATATATGTACAGTAATATATTTAATTTGGAATATAATATTAAAGTCTTAAGTGTAATTTCGGTATATCTCAGAAAATGATTTCCAATTATTTATTCGTTTGCTTTTGTATAATTTTGTTTCTATAAATTCTCGAGACTATGTACCTATGTGTCATTATAGTATTTATAATATCGAAGTTCCTCTTATGTTTTATAATTATTGCGAAAAGAAGCTCAAAGGATTACAAACTTCACCCGTTTTATCATTACAATGTGGTGATCCAAGTACAAACCGGGCAACATATTTAAAAATGCGACTATCAGAGTGAGATACATTTTAAACGACCATACTTGGCCACATATCTATTACCCGTGTATTTCTGGAATATCTTATTTTAAACAGTAATTGCAGTTATATACGAAGCGTTCGTATATTCTTCGACCAAAAACGACCGTCATTATCTAAAAAATGAGAATGTCATGAAATTCTCAATAACTTTGTATGCGAAGCGTTTTACAATGGATCTATAAATAATCGATCGTAGACCCGAGTTGCTCGCAAATTGTATTAATTTTGTGAAACCAAGTACCGTTGAACTTCGTTTCAGGAATGTATGAAACTTAATCGATAATATTAAAATTCTATGTATTGGTAGAGCTAAGTAGCCGAGTAGCACATTCCAAGTAGTTTAAGTAATAGCGTATGCTTTTGTTTAGCCTTCGTTTATGGTGTGATTGGGATTCGTGTACATGTATAACACGTATATTGCAACAATCGTACGAAATGCATCTCATATCTAAAACCGAGATTGGATTACGAATTTGCAAAGAAAATAATGATGCGGCTATGATATTGACATTTGACGTTTATGGCGTTTACTCTTCTTCTCGAGCATTCCATTGTCCCAAAACTTTGTTTCAGTGCCAAAAAAATACATTTTGAAAAATAAGTCGGCTCAGTACAATCGACAGAATGTTCATAATCCTATCTCAACGTTATAAGCCATCACAGTTTTATGGCCAATAAAATGTTAGAAATTGTTGGTTATAAACCAGTTACGTTACGATTCCCTCTTCGTGAAGAAAACAAAGCTGGACGTGATACTTTGTAAGAAAACTTAAGTAGACAAGTTAAAGTAGTTGACGTTATTAAGCGGTTTTGGGCTTTATTCGTAAGGATTCCATGTTATATATATATTTTTAAACCGTGCGTTTTTGTATCTTAATACTGTTTGTTGGTTAAATTGTATGTCGACTCTTGTTACGGAATAAAAGTAAGAACAGAAACCGATTAAACTCTCGATTATCGGATATTGAAACACGACTTTAAGCACAATTCTATAGTATAATAATGCATTGTTTATTGCTTCTATCGAAACGAGATATCTTACTTATTTCCTGAAAACAAGAGTTTATCATAACGTTGTCGTAGTATTACATAACTTTTATTGATTACGGAAATACATATGCTGTAAATTTTTGTTACTCGAATTACTAGAAAACGTTGAATCGTAACGATTTATTCACGCTCTTCGACGTAATGGAACAGCGAACACGAGGCATTATTATGTAAACAGTCTGATGTGGCTTATCAAATTTTTAATTGTATTTCCAGAAATACTATATTCTGTAAATGTGTTCAGAGATAAACATTGTACGCGGCTCGAACTGTTGAGCCATAACACGTATATGTTGAAACGTTTGACAAAAGTTCATTTTACACTCTTGCTATTAACGTTTTGAAAAGGTGTATGCAGTTTTTATGTAAATGCAAAATATTAAACGGCACGCGTGTCGATCCTTAAACGCGAGATTATTTTTAACGATTAATAAATGTGTATCGATCATGGTACTCGTTTTTACATGAATTCATTTATCGTTGCACTAAGAAAGATTCGATCTTTCCACTTGAATAATTGTTAGTAACCAGCTAGTAAAACAGTAATAATATGGAAAGGATTGTAAGTTACTTGCGAGGTATTTTTGTGCTGAAATGATATCACGTGCTTGTATATCGATGTTTGACATATGACATACCTATCACGCGGAACGCACAATTGGCTGTTTAATGTTTATTATATAACATTGCATAAAAGTTCATGGTAATTGTTAACAAACGTTGTTGGTGTTATAATGATAGTTCAGCCTTGAAGTTCCGCGCGACGGTTCTTCGGTATATTAATTATATTTTTGTGACTACCAATTCCCGTGTTGTATCGCGTTTACCGTAGTGTAGCTCAGGCATGTTCACGCTAATTCTAAGATCTGAAGTTTAGGCAACTCCCTCAATTCTGTCTGGTTATATTGCGTTTTGCGATACATATTGGAGATGGTCTAAACGTTTAAATAGAAATTACCAATAACGAATGAAATTAAACAGCTTTTCATCTGTTGAGCGTTAAATAAAATTCAGAATTTCAATTATACATTTAATTATAGTTAAATGTATTCAATTCATTTCAATTGCACGTTACATCAATCAAGTACAAAATTTATTTGTATATGCGTTCGATCGAATAAATTGGTATACCGTGTTTTTATTTGCTATTTATTATTAACGAAAGTTGGTCCATCTCTGATTTCTTCATTTCTGGACAATGACACGTGAAAGGAAAACGCAATTCGCGCGAGGAACTCCACTAGCGAGCATGCCTGCTGTAGCTAGTAACATTATACAGTTGTACGATACTCCTTCGTTGAAGTTGTTGAAAGCCAAGTGTAAAATTACCTCCAAAAATTTACATTCTCTTCGAAGAATGAGTCGCAGAACTTGAAATCGAGTCTGTTTCAAAATTTACTCTCGTTCGGTCGTACCTTTTAAATGATCGCTAAAATTATCAGACTAACTTAAATTAATCGAGGTAAAATATAAAATCACATCCAATATAACGTTTGAGTCTGTAAGAAAAGGGACGAAGCTTATCGCTTTTTGACATTCGAATCGATTTCAATCTTCTGAGAACAGCCTAAACTATACAGATACGTAATTTAAGAATAATCAAACTTGCAGAGTTCAAATTATCGTTACGTTCGATAGCGCAAAAATGTTATTTATGATAAAGATCGAGTATGTTCTTTTGATTTGTACGACATCGTTTCGCGCAGGAAAATTAAATTAAGTACTCGTAATTTTTAAAGGGACGGATCAGATCGATCGAGTAGTATGTACCAAGCCTTTTCGATTTGCCTACTTTAGAATTAGTAGATAAGCTGTTCAGTTTATGACGTTATCCTTACATTTTTATTTTCTATAAACAACGACATATCTGTGATGCGTATTAAGAAATTACGAGAAGTATTACAAGGAGAACCAAATATTGTAATACATACAAACGTACATGTATTCAATTTTAATGACTCTTCTCGGTTATATATACATGCCTATGTCGACGAATCGTCGATATTTATTACCTATTTATTGATATCGAACTATTCCATAAAATTCTTCACCGTTAATCTATACCCTTTAAATTATCTAATTACTATTTAACCAATGCAACATCGACGAGAACGATGTTTAGCGAATGTTCACCAATATTATTCAGCTATCGCTGTGCTCTCACTGTGAACCTATTTATTTATATGCAACACTATTTATGAAATACGTAATCTGTCTCTTCAGAAATCGTTTACTGTAACAGATGGATTATGTATAATGTTACTTATTGTGCACTATGTTTTAAAAGGACAATAAAAAGGGAATTAATACCATGCATTGCCTTATAACTTTGCCAGGTAAATTTTATCTTTATACGTAACGAAATGTTCTCATTTTTAAAGGATTACTTAATGAAAACAATTACGAAACAGTTTTAAAAGAAAACATAAAAAGTATCGACATATTATTTCATGTATACCACTTTCATTGGTAAGTATGATTTTACCTTTAAACGTATTTGTTGTTTGTGTATAAATTTATTCACTTCAAAAGTAAATATGGTCACATTTTGTACTAAATCATCAGGCTTTAACACAGTATTAATAAGATTTTCTAAAACAATGACTTCATATACAGCTTCGTGCAAATTTTCCTTTCAATTTTCCTTCATTTCCTGGTACATTTCCCTTTAATTTCACTCCATTTCTGTGACATTCCTCGTTAATTTCCCTTCATTTCCTGTCACATTTCCCGTTAATTTCACTCCATTTCTGTGACATTCCCCTTTAATTTCCATTCATTTCCTGGTACATTTCCCTTTAATTTCACTCTATTTCGGTGACATATCCCTTTAATTTCCCTTCATGTCATAATACAATTCCTCTTAAAGTTCCTTCTTCCCAATTTACAACATTCTTGAAATTCGAGCGGAGCGAAGTTCAACAATGTTGCAAATCACACATCTAAAAAATCAACAATGTTGAAAATAGCACATCTCAAAAGTTCAACAAAGTTGCATCTCAGAAGATCGGAACTGAGGCGATTTTCCCGATTTTGTCACTATTTGCCAAACTTCTGAGTTG
>NW_026533254.1:1125664-1176764 GCF_026225885.1 Hylaeus anthracinus
AGGCGATTTTCCCGATTTTGTCACTATTTGCCAAACTTCTGAGTTGCCACTTTGTTGAACTTTTGAGCGCCGCAACTTTGTTGAAATTTGAGAGAAAGCTTTGCAACATTGTTGGAACCTCGCCCGGCCCAAAACTTCAACAAACTTGCAACGCTTAAAAGTACAACGAAGTTGCAACTCAGACGTTCGGAAAATAGTGACAAAATCGGAAAAATCGCCATCGCTTCAACCTCTGCGATGCAACTTTGTTGAACTTTTGAGTGCTGCAACTTTGTTGAACTCTTGAGGGCTGCAACTTTGTTGAAATTTTGAGAGAAAGCTTTGCAACATTGTTGAACCTTGCCCAGTCCAAAACTTCAACAAAGTTGCACCGCAGAAGTTTGGAACGGTGGCGATTGTCCCGATTTTGTCACTATTTTCCGAACGTCTGAGTTGCAACTTTGTTGTACTCTTGGGCGTTGCAACCATGTTGAAGTTTGAGCGGAGCAATGTTGTCAGGAGATGTCAGGAAGTAGTTGGAAGGTGTTAGGAGGTGTCAAGAGATGACAGGAAGTGTTAAATGTTAGATGATGTTAGAATAGGTGGTTAGGAGTTGTGACGAGATGTTAGGAGGTGTCCAAATGTGAACGAGAAGTTAGTGTCAGTCACCGGTGATCGACGGGGCCAGAACGATAAGTGAACGAAGTGTTGTCATCAAGTAGACGCGAGTATGCTCCTGCTAGATATCAACCGCAGTTAGCCTGTTTGTAGGCCTGGTTGCTACATCGTTGGCGCAGAGGTGCCCCTGGTATGCAGCAATCGATACAGCAGAATGGCCGGTTCGGTTGCTGTCTCGTAGGCGCAGAGCTGCCCCTTTCATGCGGCAACCGATACTCGCCAGCTTGTTGCTATGGTTGTCATCTCATAGGCGCAAAGGTACCCCTTCCATGCGGCAACTTATGCTAGTCGATTTGTCGGTTCGGTTGCCACCTCGTAGGCACAGAGGTGCTTCTTTTATGCGGCAACTACTAGATAGTACCTCTTTTGTCAGTTCGGTTGTCATCTCAAAGTTGCCGCGTGCACAATTTCACAACTAATTCGTTGGATAAAATAATACTTGAAAAACTAATTGCAACTGTAATTGTATCAATTACAACTTTTTTTTTTTATTAAAAATCACGATCAAATAATAAGTTAAAAATTTTATTATAGAAAATATATTGTTATTAATACTGTCTGTATTTGAATTTTGTTTTAACTAGTACAGTTGGGAAAGAACCACCTTCGGGATGTACATCGCAGTAAAAGCTTGAAAAAAGTAGACGCTTGGGTTAAGGATGCAAAAGATGCATGTTTATTCGTTAAAATAATGTACAAATAAATAAGTGTGTCGGGGTTGAATACAATATGCTTCATCGATCATTCTCATTGTTCTTTCTTGTTAACATCGGTGCGCGTACACGTTCGCTATGCGTAATTAATGAGTCTCACAAGGATCAAGTATAATTTTCTTTACGCTACGCTCTTTCGTTCCCTCGTGGACTCGTATCGACGTTTATATTTGGAAACGAAACTAGAGTACACATACGTAGAGAGTTTGTGGGAAACGTCGCCGATCTCGTCCATCGGACACGAACACGAAAGTCGACGAGTCATCGACTGATTAGCATTCGTGAAAACTTCTCATGAAGAATTCACGATTCTTAGTTGATTTCCCGCGAAAGAGAGCAAGACTACTATATTTACCAACTCTGTTCGCGGGTTGAAACCAGTGCCGCCACGTGCGGCTGGGTGCGCAAAGGCGCCTTGTTCAGAGGACCACCATTTCGATAAAAAACGATATCATAGTTACCCTAGATATAAAAGATCTAATTATCAATTTTTTTGGCGCTTAAAGCTAGGAGAATAATTATGTAATAAATGACACAATCGATGTCGTACATATCGACATCGAAACTGTCATTGTGATTATTTTATTTTTAGATGCCTTTTGTAGATTCTCTATTTCTAGCGAAGATTATTTCAACTTAATTCCACTTTAATTTACAAATTCTATTTTACGGAGACGCTGAAATCTTTGCACAAAGACCCACGGAGCGGCACTGATTCGAACGACGTGTCTTCAATCGAATGGGTGAGGAGAGGAGAATAATATTTGTTCTTTTGCCTTTTTCTACATTGAAGCTTTAACTGCGTATAGCGATAATTATTGATACATGCATATGCGGATAATTTATCGACAACGAGTATAGAGCACTCTATTTTCTTTCCATTTTTTAAGTTGATCGCAGCGATGGCGGTGATCGTAACGGTGAATAACGATAATCAAAGCAGGAGCAAGGATAGTAATTAATTGGTAATGATTATTAACGACAATAATAAACGAATATGATATTCGAGGTTTTCACGGTCCGGTTCTCCATAGCTGATATTAAACTAGGCCACCGGATCTAAGCCAGCATTGCAGTTAGCTTGCGCGGGGTCAAATGTCACACTGATATTGACGTGTGTTTGGCTCTTTTAACACCTTATCTACCTAAAGTTTATTGATAGACTTCTTTAATTCCTCTTGTAAAAAAAAAAATCACGAAGTACACTTAATATTAGTTGAACCAAAAACTTCGTTCGGATTTTAACGCACAAATAAACATTGATTTACCTTAGATAAAGAAGTATATTTACTCTATGACATATTGTTCATTTTGTTCCATGATCTTTTTCCATCTTTAGTAACCATCCGGATTGTAGAGATACAACTATCACCACAAAGCGGATGAACTTTTTGGCTAACTTAATATTTAGCCTCCTAATGTGGTTTTTCCCTTAAATTCGATAAGCTACACTTTTGAACTTTCTCGACACAACTACCTTCAACCATTATTCGTGTCTATGTGGCTACGTACAGGACAGGTGAGTTAGGTTTGTCTTAGAAATGTGGGCTAGATTAGACTGCTAGGCGTGATTAAACAGCTTAGGTAGATTTATCAGTGTGTCACTTAACTTCTAAAGGAGCCAGCTGCAAAACTGACGCAATTAAGAAATATCTCAGTCAAAGTATACAACTTTAGTTAATATCACCTATGATAATAATAAACAGACGCAACGATAAGCTAGGTATATTGTTCGAACGATAATTCTTCGAAAATCTCAACACAAGTTTCTGAACATGTTCTGCACGATCGTTTTAGGAAACAAAGACTCATTGTTAGTGGAGTAATTTCCGCCGAGATGAGTCAATTTACTAGCAAAACTCACAATCTGCAAAGCATCCCATCGCTATAAGTTAATTTCTTAGCTACATGCTACCGAAAAATAGGCCGTATTCGATACATCGATATTGAACTACTTAGTATAAAAAGAACCGTGAATACATAACGAGAATATTGCGTAATTAATGATTGCGTAATTAATGATTGCGTAACGGCCATCGCGATGCTCTGTAGCGTTAATTTAACCCTTAACGGTCCAAGTACTCCTTCCAGGCACAGGTAAACTTGGCGTTCTAGTCCAAGTACTCTTCTCAGCCACCAGGGATTCGAACCGCTGCTGAACCATAACCCAAATCCGGTTAATGAAGGGAAGGTTACTGTAACCTATACTAACCGCGAAGGAACGGTTTTTGAATTGTAGGAAGCGCGGGTTAACCTGCTCGGAGTGGGTTACTAGTAGCAGAAGACATCCTAGACATCCAGACAAGTCAAAGATATCTGAACTTACAGGCAATATTCAAATCAAATGAAACTAGATTGTTTAAAATGTACGAATATATAATGAATGTAGGACACATACATTCACTACACGTTCTAAGGCAAGACTGACGAATGTTTATCTATTCGCCCGGTTGTCACAGTTGCTAATGTTCGGGTTCCCACAAAACTCGTAACATGTCCGGTCAAAATAGGGATTTCTTCAAGTGACTGTTTATGCCAATACATGTCCTATTCGTCCGCAAGAAGAAGGCTGGCCAAGTGTTTACGTCCCCTGCTACATAAATACAGTAAACGTGTAGTAAATACGAGTAAATGTAAGCATTTGTATGACCTTCTTCTCGCGGATTGACAGTAGAGTAGAAAACAGACAATATTGAAATAAAATTGACTACCGTTTAGAAACATGGTAATAACTATGGTTTTTACTGTATTATTATAATTGTATTATATAACCGGGTTACTCGGGTTACAGATGTCTTGTGTTATCTGGTTAGATGGGTTATTCTATAACACGAAGTACCCGAACCCGGTACGGGTTAGAGCTCGAATCCCTGTCAGCCACGTGAATTACAACTGCAATCAAGAATCAAGATATGCGTATCTCTTTTGCTCGAAAGCTTTCCAACGAAATTTTATGTAGACTGGTTTAGAAGCCACGTATGTTTTTTCTAATTTTCTACTCTCTCCCCCGTCACGTACGTTACACCGAATCGAAAACTGTACAGAGTGTCCCGTACAAGTTTCACGAGCTGTCTATTCGGAAATTAACAAAAACGATTAACAAAGATTTCATTTTTCCTACAGTTAAATGGCGCGTGGGGGCTAATCTTTAAGTGCGCAACGAATTCTTTTGGAGTGCCTGTTAGGGGGAAAAAGGAGTCTCCTAAATTTGTTTAAATGGATGAGAGTTTGTCGGTGCAAAAAAACGTTTGACACACCGGTAACAAAATTCTTCAGCTACCCAATTATAGTACATCTTTTTAAATCGTTTTGCTAATTTTATTTGTCTGTATTTAAGAATGAAATTTTACCGCTGCGCTTAACAAAACAAATGTGTAGAGAGACGAAGAAGTACATACACACACACACACGTACATTCATACACATATGTATATATATATATATATATCTCACATGACGCACGCGAAAAACAGGGACGATTTCCACTTGCGTTATATATGTATAAAGTATGATAATACAACTAGCATATATATATATATTTATATTTATATTTATATGAATACATATATTGTATGTATACGTAGCTCCACTCTGTCATTTAATGAGCCTTTTTCATCGTCAGCTATAAAACCGATGTTCAGATGAAATGCGTGTTATTAGTTAAACGATGAATGCGATTGCTCGAATCGGTGAATCTCTTTCGGCCTAATAATCGGAGCTACGAGAATCTCGAAATGCGTGTTCGTATCGAGCATTGAAGAGCTAGGGGCACCAGCGGAGAAGCGAATCGTCCGAATGGCGCTTGTGCGCAAGGTATGTGCGCAGAAGACTGTCGACTGCGACACAATGTTATCTTCCGTGCCTCTATTAGGTTGTCCCATAAGTTTCTTTTGTTTTATTAATAATTAATTCATACACAATATTTTATGTCTTATGTTACATTACAAAATTGTGTACAATTCATTCCGCTCCATTACTGTTACAGTATCAATGTCTAAGAAATTAGATTGTCTATTTATAGAAACACTGCCACAGAAAATAATTGAGTGCAACTCGCGAAAAAAACTTTCGGGACAACCTGATACCTTACGTCGATTATCCGCTGGATCGCCACGGATTTGGCCGATATAAGTGTATTCTCGTGCTCGCATCCTTAAGTGATAGTTTAGTCGCTTAAATCGTTAATTCCTATAATTCGCCTTACGTTCCTACGTGTTCTATCACAATTAGTCATTTTCTAGAAACGAAAGAAGGAGAAACGCAATCGGTATTCGTGCACCATGCGAAAGGAAATCCATTCGACAGAGACGTTACACCGTCGCGATTTCGATCCACGAAATGTACGCCATCCTTTATCGACTCCTGATCAAAGGAATGGATCGATTCGGTAGGCTTTGCTTTTCGAGCGCTTGAGCGTACGATGCGTCGAGGATGTTCGTTTTACTTGGGTAATAGAAGAAATGGTGTTCGCTTCGCGTCTGTATAGGGACCACAGACGTAATCGTTTCTCGCACTGTAATTTGTACATACGTTTAAGTTCGTGACATTCTTCGGTACCGTGGAAATGATCGACGCAGAATTCACTGACACTGATATTGACCATGATATACATGCACTGCGTTTAATTATGAAGAGCGTTTAATTTACAGGTCTATCGACTATAATGTATGTCATTGTTCACGTAGAGGATGTACCATCTGATCGAATTTGACGCGGGCTAGTTAAAAAAAACAACATTTTTATGTATTGGGTTGTCCAGAAAGTTCGTGCAAATTTTTAAGAAACATTCAAAGACAAAGAAGTTTGAATTTCGATATATATTTATTGAATTATATATGTACCATTTTGTTCCACAATTTTTCCACCTTTTAAGGGATGTCCACATGTTATTTGTTTTCAACCATTCCGATATATTCAGACCTGCACCGTCTACTAAAAATCGGCATGGACTTTCCAGACAACCCAATATTTTAATACAAATCTTTATTATCGCCTTCAAAATAGGCTCCTTTTGAGCCAATACAAGCATGCCAACGGTTAATCCAATTTTCCATACACTTCTTATAGGCCTCGACCGGGATGGCCTTTAGTTCCTTCAGCGAATTTCTTTTTATGGCCTCAATCGACTCATGCCGTGTTCTCCGAAGCGGATATTTGAGTTTCGAACACAGAAAAAAGTCACAGGGAGCTAAATCTGGCAAGTACGGTGGCTGAGCAACGACTTTTGTTTCGTGTTTGGCTAAAAATTTAGTCACAATCAGGCTAGAATGCTAGAAAATTCAGATCTTTCGGTACGAGTCTGGCGGCAACGCGCTTCATACCCAAAACATCAACCACAATGAGTTGAGTCGATCCATAAGAAATGTTGAGAGCCTCTGCTATTTCTCTAATGCCAACTCGACGATTTCCAAGTACGATTTCCTTCACTTTTTCAATATTATCGTCATTAACAGACGTGGATGAACGAGTCGCATGAGGCAAGTTTTCTACGACTTCATGACCCTCACTCAATGCTTTATGCCATTGAAATACTTGAGTTCTCGATAGTGTAGACTCCCCATAACACTTCTGTAACATTTTCAAAGACTGCGTAGCCGTAATTTCATTGGAAACACAAAATTTCAAACAAACTCGTTGATTCATTTCTTTTTTCCATAGCAAAAATCCCCAGACAAACTTTTCGCGTCGTACACAAATGACTGCCAAACTCACAAAAATGGACGTATCCCGCGTGCACTTCACACGAATGTCAAAGAAGGTTATACCAAACTAGAAAAAAGATATTTTACGGATTCAGTTTACGCGAACGATTTATAATGGACCAGTCCGGGTAAAATTTGATCAGATGCTATACCACAGTCAATATCGGTGAAAATTAGTGTTGGTGAATTCTAGTCGACGCAATCTGTGTCTATGAAGCCCGTGTCGTTCATTTCCATGGGATTCGAGATTTTTTGAGAGGCAGTAGCGTCACCAGCGAATACGATACGCTGTAGTTTTCTGCGCATCTTCCTCGCGCAGCACCGGCGTTCGAGGAACTCATTTTTCATCTGGCAGCGCTAGTGTCTCTGTTCGTTGTAACTCGTAAATTAAAAATCGTTACGTCTGCGATCCTTATTAATTCGGTCCGTTTGTAACCGATACGGGGACCTTCAGACGGTTTCACAGGAATAAGGTGATTTTCTTCATTTCGTTACCGCCTATCCTTAAAAATAACAACGTTATTTTTGAGCTTCCGATGTGTGGCATTTTCGACGAGGAATCACTCTTAAATAATTAACAGTAAGACGTTCTCTCCCTTCTTACAAGAAACGTCGTTCAATCGACAATCTCCGAGTTGAATGATACTTGGAACATGAATACTTAACATTTGTTTGATCTGCTGATGTTCATATCGGAAAGGTGAAAATTATTCGCGAAGTATAAAAAAATGTATGGAAAATGTATGCGTTACATTTAGTTAATTCTGAGCGAGTTTAGTTAGGAGTTTTTGCGTGCACATATAAAATTATTAGTAAGGATTAGTCAGGATTGTTCGAATTCTATTTGTTGGAATCTTTCAATACCTACCACGAAGATCTTTGATTTGCGACATCATTTGTGTTTTATCAAAGAACAAAATTCTAAAGCTTGTTTTGGAAAACCCTTTCAAATATAGCTTTATGTATTTTTTATTCCACGAATGGATTGGTGTCTTTCTTATTTTTCATTTGTGTTTTATTTTTATTTTATACTGAAATAAATAAATTGAATTAAATAACTGTGTAAATAGTACGCGTTGTTTCGATTTACACGGTATTTCGTAGAATTTATTTTTCATGTAAATTGAGTGATAATGTATAATGGAGGCTTTATGAATAATTTTGAAAGTAGTTTCAACCTTTGAACCTACATGTCCAATACAAAAAATTCGTGTTCAATACGTTAAGGGGGTGTTCTGATTTAATCTGTTTAAAAAATGATTGAAACAAAATTGTATTATTAGAATCTTTACTTTATTCAAAAACACTCTGCAAAAGGATCTTTTAAAATTCTCCCCAGAACAAAACAGTAACAAATAAATTTGTCATTCTTAAGTATTTCTATTTATAAATTTAAGACTAAAATATCCATGTATTCATTTCTCACTTGAATATCTCAAATTTCATACAGTATAACTTTAAAGTGAAAAAGTGCTGCAAGTAACTCTAGTTGACTTTACTTGCATTACTTATTCGAAAAAAATTCTTAAAAGTGTGTCTATTTTCAAGCTGTTACTGTGATATGCCCTCTTAACACTTAACGAACAGGTCACGTAAATTTACGTACCATACATGAATGTTTATTTATTCTCCAACAAAGTGCTCGAAAACCGAGAAAGACAGAGCAGATTCGACCCGTCCGTTAAGGTGACATTTCACTGTGAACGCACAAAAAAAAGCATATTTTCAATCATTTTTTTCTCAGGAACTATTGCATAAAATTGAATGAATGTTTTTTCCCCTTAAAGGTATGATTAAGTAAAGTAAATAAAAAAAATTTTTTGGTAAAAAATATTTCGTCATTATTTACAAAATAACATGCATGTGTGCAAAAAAAAAGTTATCCGCTGGCGGAAAAAAGTTATTTTGGCTCTCCTGGTAATCTGAAACAGAAAATCGAAAAAGTTTATTAAACTACAGTGGGTGTGGAATGTATTCGTACACCGATAAATTTCCCAAAAAACTTTTCTGTGAAATTGTAGTTTCTTAACTTCTTTTTTTGTAATCAATGATATTTTATATATTCTCGGAAGTCTCTAACGTAGATATAGTCCAAACAACATTTACTAGTTAATATAATTTGTGAAATTAACAAAAAGATGCGAAAAGTGGGTAAAAATATAGAAGCAATAAGTACGATTTGTACGATTCTTATGATGAACCATTTACAGTAGAGTTTGTAAAGTAAACATTAGTTTATTGCTCCATACGAATTAGAAAACATCAAATTTCCAGTAAGGTACTTTTAAACAGTTGTGCGAATACTGATTACTTCAACATTTCCATCGATGAATTGTTTTTTTCTTGTTAATTTCGCACCTTACATAAATAGCCATTCTTGTTTTTTGTAATCTATCTATTCTACAGATTTCCGAGAATATGTAGAATGACATTGTTTATAAAAAATAAGTTAATAAATTACAATTTTACACAGTTTTTTTTTTGGAAATTGATCGGTGTACGAATACTTTTTACACCCACTGTATGTCGTTACACCTACCGTCGGAACCTCCAAGTAGTTAATATTTTGGTATTACTTACAATTGCACCTGATTTATGGTACAAGAAAAGTGTTTTTTTTCCTCTCTTTCACAAGAAACGCTGCCATTTTGTTTATTTCCGATGAAATAAATAAGTGGAGGTTCCGACCATAGGTTTGACGACATAGTTTAATAAACTTTTTCGATTTTCTGTTTCAGATTACCAGGAGAGCCAAAATCACCTGCGCCAGTGGATAACTTTTTTTTTGTACACACACATATATTATTTTGTAAATAAATGACGAAATATTTTTTACCAAAAACAAATTTGTTTATTTACTTTCCTTAATCATACCTTAAGGGGAAAAAACATTCATTCGATTTTATGCGATAGTTCCTGAGAAAAAAATTGATTGAAAATATGCTTTTTTTTGTGCGTTCACAGTGAAATGTACCCTTAAGTGTTAATAAGGTCGATAGTCTCTGCATGTGCCAAGTTCTACAAAAATTGGAGAGTGCCGATTAAACGAGTTTCTTATTCCTTGTTATGTCAAGCACATAACTGTGTGACGAACGTCTAAAGAAATAATCGAGGCGTCTTTTGGCACACGGTTTCTCGCGCATACGGCTCGCTGGACGACGAGCCTCGTATTCCTTCGCGTTCATCGCGAATATAACGTAAACCATAGAGCATTTAGGTCGATTTCTGATATCATTCCCTCGACCGAACGCTTCCGAACGTTGAATCGTGTTTTTCTTCCGGTTGCGTTGCATATTCGTTCTTTCTTACAGCATGATTTCTACGGGTGCGTGAATAAAATCGCCGCAGAGTGTGCTACACACGAGTATGTATACTAGACCGTTACGATTAATGTAAATATATTGTCGGATATATCAGAATTCAGCGTTCTCTGCAGCAACACGTTTGCGGTAAGGGATTCGATTTTACACGGTTCGCGTGACCGTAATGGTTCGACGCACGCGTTTATATGGGAGATTAAATGCAGTTACGTGTTTGCCTCGTACGACTTGGCGAATTGCGTTCCAGCTGTTCGGTGAAATTACGCACAAGTATGAAGTTTCATTAAGTTAGTTGTTCCGTGGATGTATTTAACGGAGGATTTTCACAAAACTTCGCTTGATTGTTCTTCGATTAAATATAAATCATATGAGCCCACTTCGAATTAAATTGACCATAATTTTAGTTTTATTATGAAAAACGATACTAAAATTTTGTAATTTTACCACAGACTCTTATGGAACATACAGATTTTCATGTGAATGTTTTCAATTTAAATCAACATGCAACGTAGGAACTTGCTGAAAATATGATATGTTATAAAAATCGATATTATAAACCATTAAAAACCAAAGATAACAAGTATTGACCGCGCCGTTAGTGAAGTATAATTCATTAAAATCTGAAACAGAACGTAGAGAAGTTGCGCGGTAACAGTCAGCGTTATTATCGCAATCATTTCTCGAGTATTACGAATGTATGTGTAGGCATACATATTGACTTATTCTGGACATGTGGGAGAGCAGTAGGACTATACTTCTACGAAAGTTTCCAATTTTTGAACGTGACTATCTCGAAACAACTACCTCAAACACAGTTGTTACCGAGACAGATAGAATCGAATCTTTAACACGTCGCACGCGGTACAGAATTTGTTATACTTTCCATTTAAGTGGCAAAGAGGAGCTTGGTCATGTAGGTATGTAGACCACGAATGGAAAAATAACGCGTTACTGATATATATATCGTTAAGAAGAGGCACGCAAAAATCGCAAAACTCTAATGAACGTTAAAATACAAAGTAAACTAGAATTATAAATATAATGTCTTTAAATGATAATATCGGTCCACAGAGTTCGGCATCGCCTAAATGGAAAGTTAAACGGGTTTGACGTGTTAAATCATTTTCGACACTTAAGTATTTGTTTGGAGCAATGGCTTTCAAAACTGTCTAGAAGGCGCCTTTGTGAAAAAGTAAATTCTTACTGTGCGGTTTGAAGATGAAGATTATAAACTGATACGTTTACTTTAATTAATTAAAAATTCACCCAATAAACGATTTTAATAATGACTGAATATAGACAAAAGAAACTTGTGAAATAAATTATTCGCAAAACGTTCGTATTGGTAAGTAAGTAAAATTTGTTCATACGCTATGTATCGCAAGTGATGTACCTAGTAGTACGTAAGATCCTTTAAATACGTTGAAGAAAAGTGGTTATTTATCAATTATAATTTTTTAACAAAATAATATTTGTAAAAAAAGTATAAAAAAGTCGAATTGAGTAACCTCCTCCTTTTCGAAGTCGGTTAAAAACTGTTTCTCTCGAAAAATATTTTGGGAATTTTGGTAAAATTTAATTAAAAATAGTCTAATTTAAACATTCTATCTAACTGTAATCGATGAAATATTATCGCTAATTTTTCCAACCACCGGTATTATTGAAAAATGTCTCCGAATTGCAAAAATTATAGAAATGTAAATAAAGTTATGTTATCGTGTATAGTTGACGAGAAGATAGATTGTTAGATATAGATATCCTTTTTGAATTGCAAGGCGCCTCCTACTTTCGAAAACAATGTCCACATTAATCATTAATTACCATATTTTCGTTCCTTATAAAAATCAAAAATTTTGATTCTTCGACACAACGGATTCGAACGACGGAAGTATATTCCTAATTGTGATTAGACAGACACGCAACTTCGTTAGTTCTTCATGCAACAAAGGATACTGAGTTAATAATCGTTGAATACATTTAATTAACATTTTATCGAAATAGTTAGCCTTTCGTAGCCATTTTCTTTCTCCTTGATTAATGTGAAAAAAAAGCAACGATAGGATCGATCACGAACCGCAAACGTTTTACTTCAGTACCAAAAGTCAATCTCAGGTAAACGGTTCTGACGATCGTTTCCTCGTTCGACGTTTCGTCTAGCTACGTATTTACAGGACTAGAGTCTTATTTAAAATCTCGCGTGCCTGCTCGAATGCCATTCAAACTTAGTAGCAATGGGTAGTTCGAGTACAAGTAAACAACAGGTCTTTATCGACGATCCGTAAACCTACTAAGAATTTCTTGCACCACGCCGACGGAGAGGGATAAATCGATAGGATTCGATGGGGGTGGGTGAAAGCTGTTACGTTGTCACGGTCACCGAGCAGGCAGTGAATTCTGAGCATAATACGTTACCTTAAGTCTAATATCTTAATGACTATGTGTAATTACCGCCCACGATAATCTGCGATTGAAGCTCGTCGTTGAACGAGTCCTCTTCGATATTTCCACCGAGCACTGTTCCGTGGAGCACCATCGAATCGTTTCGCAATGAATCCTAGTAGTCTTTATTTCTCGATTAATTTCACTAACACGTATTATCAATTATCGTGGGCAAAGATCGTGGCTAGATCTAATCAGACCGTGGAATTCGTCAATTCGCCTAAAACGATTAACGGAAAGGAACAAAATCGTTTTGTTTTCCTTCGTCAAATACCTTCTTTCGATTCTAACAATAAGTCTGTATCCGTCGTGATATTTGCTATCGGAGCAACCCTTGCATAGAGTTTCTGAGCATGTTTTTTCGCTGTTCGTCATTTTCCTTTTTTTTCCAAACGTCGGTCAAAACTGCACGCCCAGTTCTTACGAGATAACTGTCTGTAAAAGGTGTAGCACATTGGTACGTTAGAACGGCTCGCCGGAAGCATTCGTTAATACTAAGAATAAACACAAACGGTTGGGTTATGTTAAAGTATATTTACCAAAGTCGACAGAATTTTGGAAAATATACTGTCGAATAGTGCACTGGGTCCTTCATTAAATGTGTTTTGTTTAAATATCACAGATTAAACAAAATGTAATTTCTAAAAGGAATTAAGAATGATTAGAGAAAAATGTGATATAATTAAGAAACCTTAACACGGGAAATATCCAAAACTTTAACACACAAATATAGTGCTGCAAAATCTATCATTTTCAATATAGAAAAGAAAAAAAAAACAGAAATGCGCTACTAGAAATTACATAGAGCAAATGCAAACAGTAGATGTTTGAACGAATCGAAAAGATTTAGAAATGTAGAAATGAAGTTTTTAGCATTTCGTTAATTTTTTGTTAAAAAGTTGATGGATCGAACAATATTGTTTCTTATTTACTTTGTGTTCTATATATAAAGTTATCTATAAACAAATTGTATACATTTTGTGAATTAAATTCATTTCATTTTATCTTAAGGGATGAGGGGTAGTTGAAACGTTGAAAAAGGCACTTGTTTACGAATTTTTTTCTGCAGTAAAAAGATACATGCTTGAAGATACGAAACAAAAATTGGTTATATCCTCCGAGCATCTTTTTCATTACAGACTATTTTTTAAAATACCTCGCTAACTAATCATTCTTTTACCACTTTGCCTTAAAACCTTTTCTACGTAGAATGCTGAAAGGATTCGATCTATGGAAAAAAATATGCATGTCCATTATAAAAAAATAACGCAACTATCGAATGCACATGCACGATTGCAATTATACAAAAAATATAGCCCTACAGATATACATAGTACTGTGTGAATCATTTGAACTTCTAGGAACGATCTCGAGGCTAAAGAAATGCATACAGAATATTGAAAATATATTTTGCAATCAGTACCGTGAAGAAATATAAATTTATCACGTCTACCGTAACCGTGCAAGTACAAACCAAGTACCTGTCTTGACTACAAAATTTTTGTTTTCTCTTCTTTGAACGGTAAACTCCCAACGTTTTTTAGTTGGCATATTATTTCTGCGTAGCAAGAAGTAGTGAAAGATGTTCGTCATATTAACGCGTCACTTTACAGTTACCTTCAAAGAAACTAAGCGTGCAGATACTCTTTCGACCCACTTTATTTCCTAAGAATGAGTTTCGTACGAATCTCCGTAATCGTGTTCGCGTAATTGATCTATTCTTACAGGTTAGAATATTATTGTACCGATTTCCACGTACGAAATTCATCTTTCGTCGTCGCACGATTAGGCTACTCTACGAAAATTACGGATGCGCCCTTGTAAAGTTCGATCTTACGCATCGATAATTTAAAGTAGTAACAATGGAATGAGATTTATAAATGTATGCGGTAATCAAATTCGGTCGATGTTTCCGTGGTTCTGTTTTTTTTCCCTTTTTTTTCTCATTTTCGGATTTTCTCATTTCTCAAAGTTTCCGCGCATCTGTTTACAGTTGGAGAGAACGTACGTAACGCGCTACCGTTTCGGGGCCAACGTTCTGTTCGCGACGAATAACGCAACGACTCGTTCGAACGATTCCTCGGAGTACATTGATTGTCGTATCTAAGATTCTGTTATGGAATGTTGTATGCATTCAGGAGTGTGTTATCCGTCGCCTCGCGATGTGATAATTCGGCGGTGGTCTTTTTCGAAATCCCTCGGACCGACACGGAGGAGAAATCTGTTCGAATGTCTGCGAAAAGCTCGACGAATATACGATAAATGAATTTGTTTCAATGCTTGTCTGGTAGATGGATTGTCAGCGAATGTACCGTACATTGATTCGAATCGTATCGATTCTCGCGAGATGGTAAAGGTTTACCAACGATGACCACTGTACGCCAAATAGTACTGTTTCCCGAATGTACGATGGTAAATTGACGCTTCTTATTCACAGTCGTTTCCGTTTAAAGAAAGTGGTACGCGCGCGACGGTCGTCGAGAAAACATTTTCCTCTTGCTCGATTAGAATTACCGCCACGGATAAGGAAAGCGAAAGATATTCGAAGCATTCGTTGCAAAACATCACATAGCGAATAAGATATTCGAGGATTTCAGAGCTCTGTATCTTCATGGTTGATACTAACGGAGACCTTTGGATAAGATCGTGGATAGATTCAGGGATCAAATGACACATAGTTGCCAGAAATGACAAGTCAGTGCATTTATATCGACATGTCCCTGAAGAAGTGAGTTGCACTTCCGATGAAACTGTCTTATCTAAAAGACTCGACTTACATCCGAGAGCCTCGGTTAGTGTCAACCATCGCGCAATGGTTTCGAGCATTAATTAACATCGAAGTCGAACAAAACGAATACCTACGTTCGTATCAGGTCGATTCGCGAGCCTTTGCGTATTATAAATTACACGTCCGCATAGCCCTAGACTCTACGCGCTCAGCCAATGACACAATGCGTCAAACCAATACGAATTCGTAGCCTGTTCGTTTAACTTGGATCGATCGGTTCGGATCCCTGTGGCGACAGCTACGAAGTCGACGGTGACGCGACTCGCAAAGAAATGTGTCTTTTATCAGCGCACGTTTGCAAGAAACCAAGAGGCCACGAGCTGTTTAGTTCGCTCTCTCGCATGGCAGGATCCTATTTCTTAGTTTACACGGAATTCAATCGCGCGAGTTTTCACTAACTATTCTCACAGACCGGTCACTTTAGATTGAAATTCACAGGACGCTGTGAAAATATTTGTTATTAAGCTGACGTTTTGTGTATACTTTTATATCACAGCCCCTCGACGAGTGTAAAAAATCAATTTTTCGTAAATTTATCGGAGATACTTATCACAAACAATAAAGATAAGGAAATTTTCTACAAAAGTGTGCCATACTTGCTCGATTACACTACGTTTACGCGTAACGACTAAATAAAGGTATATGGAAAAATTCAGCGCGATAATAATATTTCATACAAATAAATCTAAAGTAACCGACCGGCGCTACGACTAACGCGAGTTTCCCGTGTAGTCTGGAACAGTTCTTCGACCGTCGTAATCGAAACGGCCCGCGGCGGTACAATGTCCTTCGAGTTGCATCAAATTTTATCCTTCGTATTGTTGCAAAGTTATCACTGCGTTAAAACGTTTAGCAGTTTTTTTCTGATTTGAATACAATTTTTGTTAGTTGCTTTTTATGTTTCGACGGCAAATATAGGCTGTTAATTTGCAGAAGTATTAGCTATACTTATTATTAAACGTTAAGAGGCCCCGCAGACTGCAGACTTTCTGTCGGCCGATACTTTGGTCGGGTTGGCCTGTTAGCGCGCGCACACTGGACCAACTAAATAGTCGAGTTGGTGGTGAATGCGCAGGTGGTCTACAGTCGGCCGATTGTTCTCAAATAATTTTTTAGTTGGTGGCTCTTGAAAAGAGCGGTCGCATAATGAGAGTTGGCAAGAAAACAATCGGCATGTGTGCGCGCGGCTACAAGGCGCCATAATGATTAACAATTGGCCGATAATTCGCCGATAGTTTAGTTTTAATGCAACCGTGTAGCCCATCAAACTTATTTATCGGCTGATACCGAATCGTTGTAGTATGCGCACTTGCATACATCTTCATGTTGATTAACTCCTTGACCTACAATTTCCCGATTCCTCGGGCCATACTAAACAGAAAGGTAGGAAGTCCGAACGAAGTACCACGAGTCGGACACGTGCTTATTGTTTATGAACCAAATTCCATAACACGAGTCTCACTCGTGGTTGTAGGCCAAAGAGTTCAGAACCTGATCAAACTATCGGCCGATAGAAAGTCTGCAGCCTGCGGGGGCTCTTTTACGATGACTGTCAGACCCATGAAAATTTCTACGAGGCTAAAGTAATGGTTCGAGACAATTAGAAACTACATAATCTAATATTTGTTTTAGTACTTATGTTTGTTTTCTCGTCCAATTTGCGAATTTTTATTTATTCTTTTCATAGCGGTCCACACGTTAAGGTCTTATCCTAAGGGGAGACAGCAACGAAAATGTTTAAAAGACGGTACAATTTTTACAAAGAATGTCGACTATAAAGAAATTCTATAACGATTCTGATGTAAATAAATAGAAGTATAAAAATGTTTTTTCCAACTTTAGCCGTTCAACATGCTTGAATTTCAAGCCTTGAAGAGGGAATATACTATAATAATAATAATACAAGATTTCCTTGACCGGATGCGCGAGGTTCTTCCCAAACGAGAGACCGAATCGCGTTTAGTATAATTTTCATTTGCAAAACCTCGTTAATCCACCCACGAAATATAAAAGTTTTCAGATTGCATTAGCAGTAGTCATGCCAACTTACGCGCGGCATCGGTTTCAAGTTCGTTCGGGGTTTCGTTTTAGCTTAGGGATCGGCACTATAAGGGAATCATTGTATTGAGGCTTCTCTTACTCGTGGTACTATCCCTTTATACTAGCCTCATCTATCGAGGTCGTTAAAGTACACTAACTGATTGGAAAAGATTTCGTTGGCCGTTGCGCGGGCGTTTCGGGCAAGATTTCCAACAAGAGACTCGCGTGTCCGCAGCGCGTAAGGTACTTTTGGTTTGTTCTTGATCCGCGGCGTGCACGCAATGACAGAATAAAAGTGTTCCGCGAGATGAAACGGGGCGATCGAGCGAGGTTCTAACACAACTACAGGTCGACGAATTGTTCCTGTCTCAGCTGCAGCTTCGCCGCTCCGCGCGTGAAATATCGTGAGTTGGTTACGGAGAGTAGAGAATAAGAAGGACAATAGTACTTAGAGAGACATAGTATTCTAGAGATCCTTTAATCAGAGCCACAAAACAACGTCAAGGTTAGGTCTGCTTCCGCAATTTTCCAGCTAATTCCGCGGAATTCAATTTGAAAAGAATAGCGTTACAATGTTTGTATGCTGAAGTTCGGGTAATTTTTTCAGCGAATAAATATTCTTTACTTTCACTTCCTAAATATTTGTTCCCCATCCATCTGCATTTTGCAGTTATTGTTATTCCAAGCAATTTTTCGATAAAAGTTGTGAAAAAGAGATAATTCGTAAAAACAATTCTTGATAAAAATGATTTAAAAAGAATGGTTAAGAAGTGTAATACGATATAAGAATCTGCTCTGAGACATTATTTTGTAACGCGTTCAGGCACGGTGCAACATTTTACAACTATTTATCAATATATAACGTCAAATATACAGGTTACATTTGTACTGTAAACACTTGTGAAGTGTGACCAAAGTGTGATTGAATTTATTATAGTTAGCTGAAAAATGGCTGCGATCTATTAGAATCAAGCAACGTTATTTTGTAACTCTGATTTGATGGTCTCTATAGTATTTCATTCGGGATATTTCAGATTATCTAATTCGGCTAATTCTGAACATAGAGCGAAAACAGCACCTGGCCATTTCGTAAAGCGATATTGTATGTTCACACGCGGACACTTTTCAGTTTTAAGGCGGTATTCTAGTCTAAAACATTCAAAATATCGATTTTGTTTACGTTTTATCAAAGTGTAGACCTTTAAAAATAGATCTGCCAAAGGATTTTGTTGAATTCGGAAAATTAACGAAGTTAGGGACGTCTAAAGAGAACAGTGTCCGCAACAACGTTATCATCTCCAGTTCATTTAACTTAATTTTAAATTTGCTTGCAATTTTAATTATAATTTCTTCGTTGGTAATGTGTAAAATGTGCAAAACGTTCGTTTTCAACAAGCAAGTAATCGCAATCGTAAGTATAGGTATTTAGTATGAAAAACTTTAACCTCTTCAGAGACGATTTTGTTTGTATTTATCAAATTGTTGTTCTTTTTATTATTGACAGTAATTATAATTATAAAAAACTAAACGTCCACATATGTAGTCAAGGGTGTGAAGAGGTTAAATGCAATTTCCTCACAACCATATTATTTGAAATGGTTGCCATGATATCTCGAGTTCTAGTTGACAGACTGACTTCTTTGGAGCGAACTTTTAACACGTGCACCTTTATCGCCTGAACCACGGTTTTCAACATTTGATCATTAAAAATTTCTTTTTAATATACTAAGGACAAAAGAAATATAAAAAATCGATATTCAAACTTTAAAGTGCTGCCATTTTTCGAATCTAAAATATTTCGTAATAATTCTGGTTCTGGCCATAGCGACGCCAATATTAACGAAGACGTTCCTTGATTTTTTTCATTTCAGATAAGCAAAACAACCGGAATCGTGGCAACCATTAACACGCTTTTTTCAGGAGACATAAATACAAGATCACTTGTACTACGTTTAATTTCGATTATTTTTACCTAAAAGAAATGTGTATGTTCTTAAAATGTGAATAAATACAGTGAGTGTAGAATGTATTCGTACACTGATCAATTTCCTAAAAAACTTTTGTGTGAAATTGTAGTTTCTTAATTTCTTTTTTTCTAGTCAATGATATTTTACATATTCTCGGAAGTCTCTAAGATAGATAGAGTCCAAACAACATTTACTAGTTAATATAATTTGTGAAATTAACAAAAAGATGCGAAAAGTGGGTAAAAATATAGAAGCAATAAGTACGATTTGTACGATTCTTATGATGAACCATTTACAGTAGAGTTTGTAAAGTAAACACATTAGTTTATTGCTCCATACGAATTAGAAAACATCAAATTTCCAATAAAGTACTTTTAAACAGTTGTCCGAATACTGATTACTTCAACATTTCTATCGATTAATTGTTTTTTTCTTGTTAATTTCGCAACTTACATAAATAGCTATTTTTGTATGTAATCTATCTATTCTAGAGATTTCCGAGAATATGTAGAATGTCATTGTTTATAAAAACTAAGTTAACAAATTACAATTTTACACAGTCTTTTTGGAAATTGATCGGTGTACGAATACTTTCTACACCCACTGTATGTGGGCAAAACCCTTTATAAAAATTCCTTATAGATTAAAAGAAAAACCCTCAAAAAGAACTAAAAATTGACGCTCTAGATTAAAATACTCCTTAAGCTGAGTTTGCCTTTCTCGTCTCTACTCTCCATAGAGTCGGCGAAGCAAAATCGATGATCGAACGTTTCCCCATAGCGTGAATCGACTCGGAGAGCTGTCTGGGTTTTCAGGAAATTCCATGGGTTTCGGCGACGAAGAGTTGACTTCAAGAACGAGTAGCAATTGTAATCGCGCGATTATCTTGTGCGCTACCGTTCGCTAGAAATGTCGCGATGCCGTGAACCGAGTTGTCGCGTTGAAACTCGAGGAGCGATTGCCCGACGAGGGTTTCATCCGGGTTTCGCGGACCCGACGCTATTTTCGTCGTGCAATCGATCTTTGCCCATCCTTTCGCTTTCTCCTTCGTCGTCTCGTTTCTCGCGGGATCCTAAATAGATGGTGGTTCCTTGTCACAGCGATGCACAAAGCCGTGTTGCTGTTGGGGTCATCCACTCGTGTGCTCGGGAAGCAGTATGCTGACCGATTTGCGATTCGCCGAACCGTTCGCGACGTTGTTGGCGTTGGCTGCAAGGGCGGACGGTGGTCGATGCAAGGGCGCGACCACTCGCACTTCCGGTCTCGGAGACGCCTCCCTGAGAGGGCTACCTACGTTCACCAGGTCCTCCGCATTCGCCAGAGCCGATATTCTGCAACGAAAACATTTCATGGTAATTACTCTACTTGCGTGTAATCCTTTATAAATGTTCTCGACATGGTCCCAATATGGGCATATTCCAATTTTGTCCAATTTAACCCTTTGCGGTCGTATGTTTACTCTCAACCACCGAAGCTTTTTTACCGTTCCGGTCCTATGTCTGCTCTCAGTAAAGAACCACACTAATCTGATATTGTTTTCATCCATATATCATTTTACACTGTCTCTGTATTTTTATTATTTGAAGATGAATTGAAGACATTTTCAGTGATAAAAGTTTTATATTAATGGCATTAATCTTTACTATTCAGAAAAGTTATTGTGGTGGCACCTCCTGTCCTCACCGATAGAGAGACGGATGCCGCGAGTCTTCTCACAAATGCTCGGTCCCACCTAACGTCAGTATATAAGTTACTGCCGACCAACCTCTAAACATCCATCCTCGGTCCGATCCTATTCTCAATTTATATCAATGACATACCCAAATCCATACACACACAAATTACCTTCTACGCTGACGACACAGCTATCTACTCCGCCTCATGGAAACTAGAGCAAGCGGTGAAATACACACAAACACATCTAACAAGTATAACAGATTTCTTCGCAGCATGGAAATTAGATATTAATGATACCAAAACAGAAATAATATTCTACACAAGAAAAAGAATAAAAAAATTCTCCAAAAATTAAAATAGGAATTCACCAAATAGAATGAACCAACAAAGTCAAATACCTGGGACTATGGATGAACAATAAACTTACATGAAAGCATACAATACAGGATAGAGCAAGAAAAACAATAGGCGTATCTTCGTACCTTCTTCCACTGATGGGGAAAAACAGCACACTTCTACTAAAACAAAAAATATTATTCTACAAAATGTGCGCAAAACCCATATTAACATATGGTGCACAAATCTGGATCACTGCAACCAAATTTATATTACAATAGCACAAAGAACTCAAAACAAATTCCTAAGAATTATATTAAACAAGGACAGAGACTATCCGGTACAACTATTTACACAGAGATACGAACATCAAATATCTGGAAACCTACATACAATCAAGACTTCACAACCTATATGACTACAAACATGCAAATCCTTTAATAAACACGCTAGGATATTACGAAACAGAGTAAATATCACTCAAAATTAGATTGAGGACTTTCAAGATGGTAAGTGACTCCTTATAGGAACAAAACTAATTCATTTCTTCGTATTTTTCACTGTTATCAGGTTTTTTGAAACTTTTTACCCTGCAACACACAAGAGAAACCAAGGAAAAAGAAACCCTCTAAACATCCGGGCGTCTAAGGCATGGGCTGGCTAGGTAGCCTTACTGACGAGTCTACTAGCGCAGCCACCACAATTATTATAAATAAAAAGTTATGACTACACCAAGTGCTTTGACACTTAAATTTAAGACTTCAGAATGTAGAGTTAATCGATTTATGCAGTGAACGGCTCAATTACAACCAATTGTATATCGCATGCCCGTCGGCGCGAGTCTCCGAAGTTAGTTTATTGCGGGGTTGTATCAGGTTGTCTGGAAAGTTCATGCCGATTTTTGGTAGGTAGTACAGGTCTGAATATATTGGAATGGTTGGAAACAAATGACATGTATAGATCCCTTAAAAGGTGGAAAGGTTGTGGAACAAGATTGTATATACCTATTGTAAGTCAATAAATATAAATCAAAATTTAAATGTGCCTTTGAATTTTTCTTAAAAGTTGGAACAAACTTTCTGCACAACCATATACTTATACTTTCATTTGGTGACCAGATGATCGAAGGTCTGCAAGAATCATTAGGTTCTTCGCAGGCCAAGAAGTTAAATTATATCTGAGTGTCCAACTCCGTGTCACCATTTCTACCTGCCACCATCACTTCCACCCTCATTAAATTCCCAAAAGCGACTATACCGACGAGGAAAAATGGACAATACACCACGAGAGACTACAGCGAATCTCTGAAGAGAACGCATCGTGTGGAAAACTCAGCTTCTGATTATTATAGCGAAGCGTGCAATTTACGCGTAATCCCTTTGGCAGTGCTTGCGAAGACTGAGCGTACAAAACAATCATCTTTGTAAAACTTACAGGTGTGGTGGCGTATTGAAATTAACGGGCTGGATTAATGTATCTCAGATAATGAAGAACATACGGTTTAAATAATAAAGTAATAAATTTAAATAAAATTTAAGTAATAAAAGGTATATTAGTTTACAAACGATTATTTTTTTTTTCTTTTATCTTTTGTGAGGAAGTGTATTGACGCTCAAAAGTAATCGTAGTGTTGTTGGTGTCTGCGCAGTAAAAAGTAATTGAAAAACCAGCAACACTCTCGGGACGAGCTGATATTTCAGATTCTCGGCGTAAACGCAACGCGTTCTGAAAAATGTTAACGAAGCACCGCTGCATTAATATTCAGCTGCGTTTCATATTCATGTAGATGGCTGAAGCGCAATGCGATACGCGGGTAGATGAGCAGGTAGCACAAAGTGCGTAGAAGAATATTGACCTATCTAGAATGCACGATGCGAGACTCGCGCTGTTGCATACTTATTGTCAGATCGACTATCGAACTCGCATAACATGTTCAGCCAAACGCCTACTTCCTGTATACGCCTTTGGCACGTGAATTCTAGCGTTGCGACGCGCTGTTTACTATTGCGAAATCAATGACATCTGTTTGGTCAGGTGGACACAATCGGCACGTGGTCACGCGAGTCACAATACGTGCAATTACTTTCGTTAAGAGCAACCAGTATTACCAAATTTGTCGTTCTTCTTTATTTTTGCTTTTTTTTGCGAAGACATGTGTCTCCAAAGTGGCCTGACCGAGAAAAAAACGAGTATCGCGCTTATTGGACTGTCGCAGGCAATTGTTTATGAATTGTTGGGAATTGAATTAAACAGCAAAGAAGGGGAGAATTTTGGATTAATTGTTCTAATATGAAAGTTACGAATATTAATAAAAATATAACTACTTAGTTAATCAATATCGAGACACAAAGCTCCCGTTAAATGTAATTTTCACTGAACTTCAGTTTTCGTATATATTATTGAATGAATATGCAGGTATTACTTTTTTAATTGTTATTATAGTTATCACAATACGTGCATAATAACGAGTTTTGTTCCTGCATTGGTTCAGTTTAAAATTTAATTTTATTCCGTGATTACTTCTCAATGTTATATTTAATTTAACGATTTATAGGGAAGTTATTATATTTGCCCCTAAAATGAAAAATCGATTTCTTTTTTTTTTTTAATTTATGTTATAGTTAAATACAATTACGGTGTGGCTTTCAATTTGTTGACGATCTTCGAACGTGTCGCAATTGTAATTAATCCACAACAGCTCATGGAACATTACATTTTATGCACCGTTAAAATAAACAAAGGAATTCTAATCTATTTTTGTTTACTTTTAGAAAACATAAAGTTTCATTGAAAACGTGAAAATTAAAGGACTTCTGGCGAGACTATGCACATGTGACTGTGGACTCCATCGAAAATCTAGAACGAAACTATTTTTTAAACTGGAAAGCATCGTATCGTATGAAAAAATATCTTTAAAGATCGTTCTAAAAGAAGATACTATGGATACTGATGGATATGAACTTTTTTTATGTTATTCTTGTTGGCAATAGGTTTTTATTTAATGCATCACGTTGCATATGCGCTTCGCGTCGCGTCCTTTTTCCTTACTATGTAATATCAGTTTGTAATTTAACTTTCCATAAATAAATTATACGTATTAAACGAAATACGCGTAAAATCTGTCAATTTTTCAATATTAGCTATTCATGACTGAAGTTACCGATTATCCCATGTACCTATTACAACAATAATTCCTAAACCTGTTTTTCTTTTTAAGCCTCTAGGTGTAACCCTGTGATATATCATGGAAAACTCTGAAAATTTCAACTTTCTCCAGGCTTTCCGTAATCTTATCATCGGAATTTCATAAAATCCCGTGACCGACATTTCTCGCGACGGCTCTTTCATTGAATTGATAGTTGCTCAACGCGGCAGAAAGCAACAAATAGAGAAAAATTACCCACGTGTGTTGCGGGGGTGGCGTAGGCGTTCTTGATAGAGGGAAACTGGCAACTTCTCTCGTTACCGACAGCGAACGAATCGATCCGAATGTTTGGTCCGGCGATAAATTAGCACCAACACTCTGCACCATCCCGCTACTGAAACAGACCAATTCATCGATGTCAATTAAATTCATAGAGCACAAAATTAAAGAGCAGAACTTTCTCGCCTGTAACGTTCAAGTTTCCGCGCAATAACATTTACGAGAATTGTCTGGATTTAGGGTTTTTTGGGGAACATATGTTAGATTGCACATCGATGGCTGATAGTATGCATCTTTTATGTCCACTTTTAGTGTTCCTAAGAAAACATTGGTTTAAAGATTTAACGATACTTTAAAATTGAATTAAGCCATATAATACGTGTGCTATAAACCATCTATGCGCGATGTAACATATGTTTCGTCAAGAAACTAGTAGATCGGTGTACAATCACCCAACGTTTTTCAAAGATAATATTTATTCAAAAACCGAACATGAAAATACACTCAGAACATGTCAGAATGATTATTCTGAAGCATATTTGCCTAATACTATACATTGGATTCATGTAGAGTAGTTTCGTTCCTTAAACTTGATTTGCTACAGTTAAAAAGAATACCTATTTAGTATTTTCGACAGCTGTACGAATCTATAAACTTTCATCAAAATCAAATCTCTGATTTTAACTAAACTTAATTTTGGTCTAACTAGGTATAAATTTGCTATTCCTTAGATATATCTACTTCAAATTCTACCTCTACTTGTCTTAACTTTCACGAATGGTGTATCCTAAGTAATTAATTACCGCTTGTATCGTGCTAGTACAAGATACACAATCGAGAATGAGAAACGTCAAAATCATGTTCAACAAGAGAAAGTTGTGCTGTTCCGGCACGCGTTAATTTTGTACTGTGATTGTTTAGCATGCATTCCCAACCATGGTCTCTGGTCAAATTGTTTCTGCCACTGAAATCTATTTCCTTGTCACGCGATTCAAACGGATGACGGCAGCGATACGTGAAACGATTTATTATTAATTACGTCGGTTTGCCAAAACGGAGTATAAGTAACGTATATTGCTCGTGTTGAATTGTTTACACAAATAAACTAGAGGTGCGTTAAGTTCTAACCAACGGAAGTAGATTCAATATCGCCGTTACTCCCTGAGTGGAATAATTTGGGACTCGCTATACACTTATTAACAAAAGTTAACAAAATTGTTGTTATATAGAGGCATTTTGGTATGCAAATATATGCACAATTACTGCAATTAGATACTTCAAAAATGTAAGTTAGATGATAAATAAGTACAGTCAGTGTAATAAGTATTCGTACAGCAACCAGTTTAAAATAAAAGTAATAAGAAAAGAAACGAGAGGCTAACATTAAAAGTTGATTTAAAACTTAATTTACGCAAAGTCTATTCTAAAAATATGTAGGAATGTTGGCTAATTATTTCTTCCCCTGAAATTTATTAATAAAATAAATACATGAAGTTTTATTTTGAATTGGTTTCTGTACGAATACTTATTACACTGACTGTGTAAATGTCCCATGAATTTTTCAAATAAATATTTGCAGAGGTATTATTTACATCAACGTAGTAGACGGAAAGGAAAATATTTGCGATAAAAGTTAGAAGAAATATTAAATGTGCACTACCATTACTAAAGTTACACAAGTAAGTTGCAGAATAAATAAATATCCTTACTCCGTGGATTTTTCGAATAAATATTTGCAGAGATATTATTTATACCAAAGTAATAGATTAATTAGGTAATTTAATCTTCAATTTGATTCCACTTTTCAAACATGAAATGCATGGAACAGCCGTTGGAACGGTCTCGAAAAGTAATATACCAAGGTTTGGATCGATATGGCTCCCATGGCAGGTAGGAACTTCTACCTATAGCGACTCCCGTCTGGAACGCGATGGAAGGGAAAATATTTGACAGAAGTGGATAGTTATCGATATAGAGGAACTGGCGAATTGAACCTATTGCAAGAAATTCTCTGAAGAGTATCATCTTCATTGTAAAAATAATTCACAACAAAAGAAACTTCAACGTGGGTACGTGTATTCTTATCGTTTTGAGAGATTTATATTATAATATTTTGTAACATTTCGAATACGTTGTACCTCGGCAGAATTCAAAATTCGTACAATTAGTTTTGCACCACAGACTCTTGTACTAATGTTTAACGGTAACCTTTTGTATAAACAATTACTGACGAGAAAAGTAGTGCAGATCAAGTATAACAAAGTTAGGTCGTGGCCCTTTCACCTTTCTTTCAAGTGGGTGGAACCTTATTAGTATATAGGATGGTACGATTAAATACTAATGAAATGCAATAAAATGCTGATGTGTTAACAATCAAGGAGAGAAAATGTGACTTAGGTTTATCTACGTAACGTTATTGGTCCTACGTATTAGCCGTGCGACGACTTATCAAATTTTACAGTGTAAGATAAAAATTAATTATGGTATAGTCGAGTATCAACGATTTACGATATTTATCGTCTGTCATTTCGGATATGGATGGATAAACTGGATTAAAAATTGATTTTTTATATTGTTTAATATTTATATAGGAATGCAAGAATTTTATATATATATAAAATATAATATAAACAAATTATATATAACTGTAATAAGAAATGAATACAATTACTATGGCAAAATTACATTACATTATATATATATAATGTAATATATACAAAATATATATAACTGTAATAAGAAATGAATACAATTACTATGGCAAAATTATGGCTAAATGAAATGAAGTGGATATAATTCGTTTGTAGATAACTTCGTATATAGAATACAAAACATAAAGTGTAGAAATTAATTCGATACCTCCATAATAAATCATTTATAACTCTAGTTTAAACAGATAATGCGTATATATTCTCTCTATATATATATGTATTATGTATATACAATATAAATAATAAAATAATTGCAATTAATAATTCATTAAATATTAATTTCATATAAATAATATTAAAAAAACATATATATATATATATATATATATATATATATATATATATATATATACATATATATAATGTAATATAAAAAATCAATTTTCAATCTAGTTTATCCATTTAGTTGCGTAAGAATTTTTTTCAAACAAGCAATGCAAGTAAATAAATTAATTTCTTATTACAGTTATAATAATATATATTAACATATATAATAACATGTAATAATAAATGAATTGATTAATTGCATTGCTTGTTCGAACAAAAATTCTTGTATTACATGAATCTTCTTCATGTTACCATGAAGTGCCCCTTGACGTACTGAAATAATGAAATCTACGTTCGAGAAAAATTTGTGCGATTGATTTGGTTCCGGTCCTTACCGTATAACGGCAAAAGCGAGCATTTCGAGATTCAGAGTTATGAATTATTCAAAGCGCGGTGTCGCGGCAGGATGTCGAAGTTGTAGCTGCCAAACCGACTTCCCCTTCGTCGCTAATGCATTTTCTCTCGCCGAATTGGCGAAGTTTCTGCGTGGAAAAGTTTCCGGGAACTTGTTAAACCGATGCGTCCCCCCGCCCCTCTCCGCTCTCCTAGCTAATGACGTATCGATGGCGGATCGTTAACGAAACTTTTAATTGCGAGCAAACTGCCCTCCGTGCGGTGCACACGGTAGAGAGTCGATCGTTTCAATCGTGATTAAGAAAACTTGACTTCCGACAAATAGTTTGAACAGCGAAGTAGGGAACCTATTGGCATCGAAAGACCGCATATCGGTTTGCGAGACTGTGCAACCGACAAGATGATTTTACCATCTTACGTTTAGAAATCCAATTAAATCTCCGATTTGTGAGCAAATTATGAAATTTTTCAAATAAGATCATTTTCACGTCGAATGATCAGTGCTTAACCCATCATCCGTCAATGTCACATTTTTCGAACAAATTTCCACACACAGGGACAGTTTTTCTACATAGTATACTATAGTACATACCTCCAATGTCCCGAAAATGGGATTGGCTTTAATTTCTATATTTGAATAAAAACAATAGCAATTATGGCAAAATTATGGCTAAATGAAATGAAGTGGATATAATTCGTTTGTAGATAACTTCGTATATAGAATACAAAACATAAAGTGTAGAAATTAATTCGATATTAATTCGTTATAACTCTAGTTTAAACAGATAAACTTACTCATCATTTTGATATATTAAAGTACCAATCTTCTAAGTCTTCTTATCGCAACGACCTGATAGCCATTACAATGCGTCTATATGAACTTTAGAAGCTATGAAATTTTACTTACTATTATGCTCCCACAATCATCATAATTATCCCACTTGTATTCTGTTAAAAGAACAACAGTAAGCAAAATTTGTTGGATACTGAACTTCATACATGTAGATACATGTTAATGACCATCAGGTTGAGACATATTGTTAAATTATTTTCTTATTCATCTTTTTTCATTTACACCCTAAGAATATTTGTGTTACTTTTCAGTACTTCATGTTAAATGGGAAAACAAAACTTCATTTTTTTCGTTTCAAATAACTGCAACAGAAATACAACTTCTGAACGATTTTATTTTCTACACACTGTTCAAAGGATGCCGAATACATAAGGCTATGAACATTTTGAGATTGTACAAAAATACATTATTTGAAAATGCTATTTTCATAGCTGCTGGTAGTGATTTTCGCGTGAATGCCCTCCCGAGACAGGGAATATCGACTGTCTCTTTACGTAGCTATGACCGTTCACTGAATATAGCCTTGTATAAAGTATGAATGAAACAGAGGGTGTATTTTTAGTAGTAATGACCTTTGGCGACTGACTATCCCTGCTCTTATTTCCAACACGAATAAATTAAACGTTTCCAAGCGTTCTCGACGGGAAGAAACTTCGAGGACAGGACCTAATGGACTCCATTTTCTTCGCGAGAATCCCAAAAATAGCGCTCTGAAATTTTCTTCATTGCAAGCAAGATACAAAGTGCACCAAGATACCATAACTGTACGTAGAATATTAAAATAAATGGCAAAATGTTCTACAGCAATATTGTGTATGATTTAAGGACACATTTTAGGGTAAACATCTGAAAAGGAAGTTTCTTTGTGAATTAAAAAGGAATAACTGTAAGTTGTACAATAATATACGTTTTGTATTTAACGATATATATCTTGAGAAGCACATACAAATTTTTGTGTGTTATTCTGTGTGTTATTTTTGTGCGTTAAAAATTGTTTTGATTCAAGTTTTGAGTGGATCGACAATGTAATTACATAATGGACACCAAAATCCGTAGTTTTTTTGTTTATTTTGTTAATTCGTAACCTCGACGATGAGTGATCTACAAACATATCCATATACACGACTTTCCACGTACAATTTTGTATTATAAAAAATTATTTGTTATCGCCGAATAACAATATTAAGACATTAATACATTATCCTCTTAATACATTACTTTTTTAAAATTCGTAAAATATGCTTCATCTTTAGCACCCTGAACTGAGTTCCATCTTTAAACTTTTGACTGCAAAGGACGTACATATAGTATATGTATACGCCCTCAAGAAATGGGACCAGAGAAATGTTTATATTCGTTAAATTCATTTTAAAAAATATCAACTTATAGGAGATGATGAGACGAAACTTTTTTATAGGTACAATTTATTCGTAGGACGTTTAATTTCCGAAAAAAAATTGAAAAGCTAGAAGTTTGTTGCAAAAATTGAATTTCAGGAAAAAGGTCTTCTAAGTTTTCAATTTGTATCTCTGAAAGTAAACGTCGTATGAAGGAACTGTACATATAAACAAGTTTCATTTCGCCATTCTTTGTAAGGTGAATCTTTGATTGTTCGATTGTTGTTTTTTTTTATTTAAGACAATTCCAACAGGATGAGCCCATTATGAGATCTGAGTTCAAAGGTCTTTTAAGTTCTTAATTTTCATTTTTGAGACTAAACGTCCTATGAATAAACTGTAAATATAAAAAAGTTGTGTTATCATTCCATATAAGCTGATATTTTTGTTAAATTCATACCTCTACGTCCATTAGAATTTCCAACAAAAATCGTCCCGCGGTCAAAGGGTTAAACGACAAGAAAACATTGTCAAGAATAAAGTTCATCGAGATCAACTAGTAGACATAGTATCTCCTTCAGTAAAAGTCAGCCCGAAATGACCGTTTTAAGCACCGTTATTCGCGCGTGCATGTTTTACTAATACAAACGTGCCACCAACACGATGGAAACGGCCTGAAAAATTGATAGAGCGTTCGAAACTACTGTCCTGGATAAACGTAAAACCCGAAACCAATATAACTCGAAAAATACGATCGAAACGTGTACCACTCGTAATATTATACAACATGCCGATGCTATTGTGAAAATGACTACTTACGCGGATCTGAAACCATTACGCGAGACGTTTCGAACGTTGCATGTTTACATGCAGTTTTGAAATAGAAGAGGAAACGATTTGCATCTGTTTATGTGGCCTAGGAAATGCACATGTGTACGTAATAATACAGGTACGAATATCGCATGAACCAAGAATCGTAAGAGTTGCGAATCAACAGCTGTTCGCTCTCAACAATTCAATAATGAAAACTGAAGTTGGAATCATATACAAAAACATTTAATAATAGAAGATCGATGAAATCTACATATACATTCCCTTTCCAAGGGGTAATATTGTAATGTCGAGTTAAAACAACTATTAACTTTTAAAGATAATTAAATGAGGTAGGTTCAATTTTTTAAACCTCAATTTTAATTTAATTTAACCGTTATATAAAATGATTGTATTCAATAAATCATACAAATATTTGAATATTGTATTCTTTTTTATGATACTGGTAGAAATAATTGTATCGTCGTTGAGTGTAATTATTCGAATAAAATTAAGACCTCCAAGTATATGAAATAATAATGGACATTATAATTCAATTCCTACTGGGTCGCATTTTTGTATAGTTATATCTAATAATCAATGCTACAATATTTTTAAACTTCAGAGTAGAAGAAGTATAATCACTATTGCCCTCAAATTTTAGTGTGGAAGCAGTATAATCAATGGTACAATATATTCAAACTTCAGAGTACAAGAAGTATAATCACTGCTGTTATCAAATTTTAATGTAGAAGTAGTATAATCACTACTGCTTTTAAATTTTGGTGTACAAGTAGTATAATCAATGCTACAATATTTTCATACTTTAGAGTAGAAGAAGTATAATCACTGCTGTTATCAAACTTTATTCTACAAGCAGTATAATCAAATGTACGTTTTATCATTAGACGCAACTAAACGAGGCTGCCTGGATGCGCTAATCAAATCTCAATAGTGGAACGTTACAACGAGCTTCGAATTTGGTATCGTTATAATAAAAATTCAAATTTGCACGAAGAATCGAAGATGAAGGTTGAACAGTTTTGGTGATGATTATAAAAGAGATCTCACCTGACCGAACCCGAGGTAACCAAGAATGGCATCGGTGTTGGGCATGGACTCAGAGGCGAGCTGCTCACAGAACTGCGAGTGCTGCTTAGCACAGAGTGTGGACATTGCGGTGGACCGGTATGCGTACCGCCAGATATGTTTCCACCTTTACTCGAGGAACGACCTTTCAGACAAGGGATTTTCGACCATCCGCTAACATCCTTGCCTGACATCCCTGCGAACAAACACGTTTGTTAGCTGTGATTATTGCTGTTATTCAGGCGAATTCATTTTTATTTTACATTTTAACATGCTAGTCTACGTCTGAGGAATATATGTAGGCACATATTATACCTTAAAACATAAATACAAAATAATGTGTAACAATTGTAATAGAAAATATATTATAAAAAAAGAATAACAAAAATTAGTTTTGAAAGAAAGAGAAACGTTGTAATGTCTAGTCTTATTATACGTATTATTTTCTCTCTTTAATTTTGTTTCTTATTTGTTTGTTTTTATTTACGAGCATGAAAGAGTGTTTTTGATATTCCCCTGTTTTATACATCATTCTAATTCGATATACTTGAAGACATCGATAAGAAAGGTGTAGTTGTAGTAATGTTTCCGTTTTTTCTTGTTTTTTTTTATTACAACCTTTGGTTATTAGCGACAGTTTCTTATGAGGTTTTCTTTTGTTTTTTCTGAATTGAGTGCAATATGAAGTATAACAAAGTGGCTGACAAGTTCTCGGTCTCGATCACAAATGCGAAAGAAAAGTGACATAGCAATGGACAAATTGAGAGACCTACACTAAGAACTATTGGGACGTTCCACCTTATTCTGTAGATTTAGCTACGTCTTTTCCCAATACGAAAACTTTTCTTGTTAGTCATTGTTTGCCTTCTGATCGAGAAATGATTGCAACGGAATGGGGATAACGATGCCAGAAGGTCTCAAAGAAAAATGTATTTCAGTTTTCGAGGATTGCGTCGAAAAGCAAAACCATACATAAAAATTATAAATAAGTTTGAATTGTTACATCTAGAACTCTTCAGGCCACTCTGAATAGTACCTATAGCCTGTACCGACGACCGGTAATTAAAATTTGCATTAGTCGATTTTATAAATGGTTTCCCAGGCACTTTCTACATGCGCACTTTGAGCAATTTATACACCGTTTATACATTATTCATCAGAAGTATCGCGCAGGGCTTGTTAATCTTACAGCACCGGCCTCTGTTGCGCGGAACGCCTGCTAATAAAATGCGGCTGGTAAATTAAAATTTTTTTAACGTCGGAAGCGGAAGCTTGGAATACGACTGAGCGACCTTGACCATAGAAAATTTTTGCGGAGCAGCATACGAAATGCCAGGTCGTCGCGGTGAACGATAACGGGAGAGGTTTTTAGTTTCACGACGAAAGCTACGCTACTGGTCGAACTGACGCGATATATATCAATGATACTCGAGTAAATTCAATATTAACCCATTGCGGTCGTATGTCTGCTCTCAGCCACCACAGCAAAGAACCATACTAATTTTATATCGTATTCCGCAAACTGAAAAGATTTAAGCCGTTAGACAATAGTAATAGATTTTAAGATATTAGTGTAATAATAGATTAATGAAAAGATTAATGAAAAGATCGTTAGTAATTATATTAATTTATACAAGAATATACAGTGGGTGTAGAAAGTATTCATACACCAATCAATTTACAAAAAAACTATGTAAAATTGTAATTTATTAACTTATTTTTTATAAACAATGACATTCTAGATATTCTCGGAAATCTCCAGAATAGATAGATTACAAAAAAAAATAGCTATTTATGTAAGCTGCGAAATTAACAAGAAAAAAACAATTAATCGATGGAAATGTTGAAGCAATAAGTATTCGCACAACTGTTTAGTACATAAAACTTCGTTAAAAAAAAAGGAAACTTACATTAATTTACAAGTATATGATACTTCCTTCGTAGGATTTCCTTTTGATTTTATAATTATTGCAACTCTTCTAAGCGTTAAATTAACTAAATTATTAGTTATTCAAAGTGGGATCTTTTTTCATTCCTCTATTAGAACCATTTTTTAAAAGTACTTTACTGGAAATTTGCAATAAACTAATGTGTTTACGTTACAAACTCTACTGTAACTGGTTCGTAATAAGAATCTTACAAATATTTATCGCTTCTATACTTTTACCCACTTTTCTCATTTTTTTTTTGTTAATTTCACAATTTATATTAACTAGTAAATATTGTTTGGACTATATCTATCTTAGAGATTTCTGACACTATGTAACATATCATTGATTATAAAAAAAAAGTTAATAAACTAGAATTTCACACAATAGTTTCTTGGGAAATTGATCGGTGTACGAATACATTCTACACCCACTGTATGAACCAATGAGCGAAATATGTACATGTTAAATTTTTTAAAGACAAATATATTGAATATTGTTATTTTTTTTTGTAACAGATTGTAATAAATACCAAATAGTCAAAAATACTTGGTAGACTTTCGAAATAATATTTTACAAATTGTGTTTAAGTGTAATTAGGCATTCTGGTTTCTCAAAATATTTCAAAAACGATACTCCAAAATGGCAAGAAGAAAGTGACCGAAAGATACCATATGACGGAGAACTATAAAATATCATTTTTACATAAAAACATTACATTAAAACAGATTATTGTGTAAATACATATTTAAAGTCCACAAAAGAAATAATATTAGGTGGACTGAAAAGCAATGTCGTTTTTGCAGGGTGAAAGTATTGATTGGTAAGTATCGATAGGTACCAAAGTCTGACATCGTAGGTGGTAAGTATTGATAGGTAGCAAGATCTGAAGTAGTTTTGCACCAGTGTTTGATATGAATATCTTTGAAATGGTTACCAAATCATACGAATACCATTTAATACCAAGTATAGATACCTATACGACAATTGTTTAACTTCATCCAAGTCTAATGAGAAAATCAGAAACTGCAAGCGATATACAGAAGATAATATTTTATTTGAATATATTTGAAAGCGAATCATGACATAGGAAAGAATCAAAAGCAATGTTCCACAAATATTATTTCTACGAATATGTTCGTTTCGCGGTGCTTAAAAACAGACAAGTCTATTTCAGAAAATATTAATTTTACTTTTTTGACGAGGTTTGGCTATTCGTCGCGTTTGCATTGTGAGTGTATTCAAGTCTTTGTATTTTCTATTATGTATTATATCTCATAACTTTCATTTATATTCTAATTAGCAACTAAACTTCTATATTCTCCAAGTTAAAAAATGAAAACGTATAATTGATATGAGACTCTTGTGTATACGTAAGAATTTCCTAATAAAATAAGCGTTCGATAATTAAACGATAAACATATCGATACTATGTCCATTGGAAAGGAGGGCTAGGTGCATGACTCTCTGGTGGCGAGTTCCAGAGGTACCGTTAAAAACGCTAATAATTATTAAAATCGATATTCGCCGACCTATTTATGGAAATATTGACAGGAATACTCCATTCTATACACTTACATATAATATGGTCCAACGAATCATTGGATTTTAATAAGATCTAAAACCCTAAGGCGAAAATATTGTACGAACTATGTGATTTTATCATTTATGATTTAAATGTTTCGTAAAGAATACAGTCTGTACTATGACAAAAAATAATTCTGTCTACATAATCGTTCTAACAATACGTGACCAAATATGAAAATAAGCATTGAAATTTGAATGAAATTATGGTAACTCGGAATTAAAATCTTATCTCGAAAGAATTAAGCACAATCGTTGCAATTTTTCAGTAACATAAGTTCAGAAGTTTGAAGTCCAGTTTTCGTTAAAAATTTGTCACTTTTAAATGGAAACATTCCTTTGTAGGTTATCGCTTCGTGAAAATAAAGTAAACAATTGCGTCTCGGTCCGAAAGATTGCACATTGTTGCATTACCTAACACACGGAATCTTTGGACGATGATTTTTCCGTTGCAAAAATGAATTTTTGCAGGAAATACTGTTCTCTTGTCGAATTGTTCAAGAATGTTTTCGATTTACTTTCCATCGCAGGCTATGAAAGGTTTACGGTTAGACGAGTAAAAAAGACAAACGGGGCAAACGACTGTTCAAGGAATAAGTCGATATTGTACCATCGAGACGAATCGAGTACACAATAAGGGCCAAAGAAATACGACGAAAGTTCCGCGTATTGGAAAGCCACTGAAGGTAGACCGGACGAAATCGCGGAATGAGGATTTCTTCGATACAAACAAAACTGATATGCAACCGCCTACGGTGCTTTTTACCTCTCTCGACTCCCTACATCTCAATAAGTTCGTTCAATCACAGAATCGAGTAGCCCGATAAAGGAAGGGAATTTGTTCTCGATCGATTCACGAATACCTCCATTTCGCAGTTGTGGCCCATCAAGATTTCAATTGGATATCGAACAATTATGTCGATGTACAAGTGCAATATTAACCGCAACGGCAATTTTTTTTTTTTCATTAGGCTATTAAACCCCCTACGGAGTTATTAGCAACATGCTCATTGCTGAGCATACTAGCAATTAAATTATAATTAAATCAAGTCACATTATAGTACACACATTACAGTATTACACAAAACTTAAACTTATGTTAGATAGAATTACTAAATACAGTCAGTCCCATAAATATTCGTACCCTCTGTGTTTATTTGAAGGAACTTGTCTAAACTAAATGATTCGTTTGATATTTCCAAATAAATTTTTCCAAGTATTTATTTGAAAACATCAAACCTATTATTTAATATTTAGGCAAAATTCTTTAGTAGACGTAGAGAGTACGAATATTTATGAGACTGACTGTAAGAGGTTATGAGACAGTATTACCTGATACAGTAAAGTCTCCATAAATGCACAAACTCGGGACTGAACTAATGGATTTATGGTAGACTTCGTACATTCTCTGATGTTTTGCCGACAAGCTTCGAATGTAGAGAAGGACGGCGAATAAAGGAAAGGACGGAGCGAAAACACCACGGTATGTCACGGTGTGAGACAATTGAATGCAACGGTGAAACTTTTTGATTATTAACTTTTTTGTTGTAAAACTTTTGCCATCATATTACTGACATTTTTCTAATTAAAATGAGACCAAACACGATATAATTCGGACGATATTTACCATGCAATTTTTTTAGTTAGTGTATGTGATGCATAATAAGTTGTTACAAGCAAGTATGTTGTGAATTACGTCGTGTTTTGTCTCATTTCAATTAGAAAATGTAAGGAATATGATGGTAAAAGTTTTACATCAAAAAAGTTAATAATAAAAAAGTTTCACTGTTGCATTAAATTGTCTCATAGAGTAATCCGATTCCGGATCATGTTTACACTGCTCGGCGATCGAACTCCGGGACCCCTCAAGAGGTGTACTTCCCGCGGTGGAGATGGTTTCAGTGCGTTTATGGTAGATATATTTGTGCATTTATGGAGACTTTACTGTAATAGATTAGGAACAATATATACTTGCGACGATAAACCATGAGATTTGAGAAACTTAAATATAATTAGTAATGGCTAAATCATTGGTTTGCTCAGGAATACATCTATTGTACGAGGCGGATAAAGCTTTTATAAAAGTTACGAATCAAGTTATTCTTATTGCAATTAAGGATTCGGCATTGTCCTATTACATGGTTGAGATCCTGTTCTGAACAACCACACTGGCAGGTCGAATCATCGACAAGTTTAACTCTGAGAAGGGAGGCGGCTAGATGGTAATAATTCGAACGACATCTGTTTACTCAAGTAACAAATTCCCTAATATAATCCTTGTACGCTAACCAAGCGTTAGAAAAAGGATTGTAAAAGGATTTGAAGTACTTAACTCCTTTAAATTCACCATCATCCAGTATTTGCTTTTCGTTGTAACAGCAATTGCTTGAAAATGTTATCCTTCGAACAGACATTTTACTTGCTCGCACGTTTGGCGAATACCTTCTAACAACTAGAGCAATCTCTTAATGATTCTTGACGTCAGTTTCGTAACGTTCCAAATAATTAGTAAAATAACTAAGACATACGTTTATCGATTTAAACACAAGCGTTATTTAACGTTTCGACACTAGATTTACGTTACTAACAAAATATACGATTATTACAATTAAAATAGGAATTCTACGTGACATGCAAGTTTGGACACTAATGTGTTTTTTTTTTTTATATATCCTATCTAATGTACAACAAAAAAGAGAAAAACATAGGATACAGATATATTAATTATTACGTGGTCCTTAATACTTACAAATAGTGTGATGATCAAGTTTTGCAAACAGTCCATATAAAAATGTATAAACACATATAATATACAGGGTGTCCCAGAATTAGTGTAAGAACCGAAAATTGTGGTTCAAAATCGTCTCAGCTACTCCCATTTCCGGTTCTTACACTAATTTTTGAACGCCTTGCATAATATTCCATACATTTGAAATTATTAGGTATTTAATAGGATTGAACTAATAATACTTACATGTTAATTTTAGTACCATCAACATATTTATTCATAATAATGCGGATTGTATTTATGGCAAATGAAAATATTGGTCAATCTATGAAAATATGTACAAATGGAAAAATATATAAAATATCAACAATAATATACGTGTTACACCGTTCAGAAGGTAAGACATACTTTCATTTAAATTTCAATTCTTTGTCTGTATTTGGGTAAATTTGAGTTTCCATAAATATTCGCAGTCTAGTAATTACATTATCCTATATACATTCTTTTTATTAAAAAGTTACTTTCAGTTCGCAGTTTTTTAGTGTGAATACCGTTTCCCTTCAATATAATTAGTAGACTGCGGATGTTTACGGATTTAGGGCAAATGAAAATATGGAAAAATATATGAGAATGTGCAAAAATGCAAAAATATATAAAATAACAACAATGATATACATGTTGCACCGTTTAGAAGATAGAATAAACTTTTATGTAAGCTTAAAGTCTTTTTCTGTATCTATGAAAATATGAATTTGTAGAAACATACGCAGTCTATTCATAATATTATATTAAAAAATGTTTCGTACGATTCGAAGGTAATTAAAACTTTTAAACCATCGTTCCTTCCAACCGAAAGCTTTTCATTACGAAAGTTTACGTTTCGCCGACTTCAGTTGAATATAACTTTTAATAGAAAAGAATATTAATTCATCCTTCGTGCAACCAAACGTTACCGACGAAGAGATGAAAAAGTAGACAAACAAAATTCAACGTTGCGTAATCACCGAACAATCGTTACTCGGTGGAGGAAATTTTCCAATCTTAATAAAAAAAAAAAACCAGAGTAGCGTTCAACTACTTATGGGTTAAAAGCAAATCTGACCTACTTCCACCGATTGTGAGATGTTTGCAACGTCGCTTCCGCTACATTAATCGCCTTTCGTCCTAGCTCCACTTCTACTTTGCGTTCCTCGACAACAATACTAACAGACAGCTTTTATGCACATGAATGCTCACCTTTTGTGTAGAACAAATTTTGTATAACTCAACGGGTACCTCGCAAATTCAACTTTGCAAATCTGAGAAACTCTACCGATGCGTAATATTATTGCATTAAACAGGATGTTCCTGAACTGTTTAGTTTCACTTTTATTAATTATCCTGTTGTATATAATGATACAATTTTATATTAAAATTTCGATCCGAAAGCTCGTGCTGTGCAATATTTTCGAAAATTGTTAGTTTTTGTAAAAATATTGAAACGCAGATAATTTGTAGCATTTAGAAAAATTCATTTGGTCTGTTCAGTTCGACTTTACCAGCTTGTATTATTAATCCTAGGCTATATAATGATAAAATTTTGTATTAAAGTTGAATATACAAGATCATGTTGTGTAATATTTTCGAAAATAGAGAATAGTTAGAATTTAGTTTCGATACAAATATTTAAATGTAGAAAGTGTGTAATTTTGAGGGATGAATTCAGCATTTAGAAAAATTCATTTGGTCGAATAATAAAGTAAGTACTTACATGTATGCAGCAAAAAGTGTAACGTAATGTAAAGTATAACGAGATTATAGTTTACCATATGTTTTTCAACAATGTCTGTAATAAGCTGTAGTTGAATCAATTCGGTTGAAGAAATATTACAGCTGTATTTCTTATGTTCAAAGGAACACGTCTAAGTTCATGTAAATTCTTAGAACAAAATTCATGTACTACCTACTTGTCACACCCACGTACATTGTCGACTAGATTTCACCGACATTCTAATCGCGTAGAAGTTATTATGTAAGCCATACGAACAAGTTTTTTAGGTGTCCGCCACCGATTGTTCCGATTTTTGGATATGTTTTAAAGGACCGAGAAATAAGATATACGTATCTTTTTATATTGGCCCGTAGAGGAAAAATGAGTCTATAAATTTATTTTTTCAGATTTTTAAATACATACATTAAAGGCATTTGTTTAAAACAATTAAAAAAAAATATGGTTCAAAAAACTTTTTCTTGTTCTGAAATAATTTTTATTTGATACTTCCATGTCTTCACTATAAGCACGTGAAAGGTCATTTTCATCCGTTGCCTAGTTCAATAGCTATATTTTTTTGAAAAATCGGTAGCACAAAACTTTGAACAGCTGTAAAACCAACAATTTTCAAAATTTTTCAAAATCCTTTAAGATACATTCAAACATCACTAAAGACTACAACATATCCAAATTTCTTTGGTGTAGATTGAAAAGATACTACCATCCTGAACTTTGCAATAAATTCAATTAAATAAATACAAACTCGCATATTGTAATCACACTAAATAGTAAATTCTAGATTGTATGTAAGTAACTGAAACTTACAAACCATGCCACTGTAACACGCTAACCTAATTGCTTATAATTCTGTATGAGGATTAATTGTAATTGCTTAAATAAATAAATTAAAAAAAAAAAAAAAAAAAAAAATGTATAACGAAGACGTATACGTCATCTTGTGGAAAAACTAAAATTATTTAGTAAAACGTCGGTGTATTAGTATGTGGCCTGAAAGTTGTACGGCTTACAGAGGGTTAAGATATAATTTGCGAGGTAGCATCAGATTTTGAAGTAGCGCACGGCGAGCGACGCGACGTTAATCAAGAGTAATCTGCGTCGTCGTCATCGTTCTCGTACTATCAGGCAAATAAGGGGTGTCGGATAGCGTAGAAGAGATTAAAGGCCAAGGAAAACCGTGGATCTGTACGAATGGTGGTGGGATATCGTAAGATCGAGGGCAACAGATGTCATGGACCCCAATCGCGGTGCACGTCCTAGTTTACTAGGCACGTACAGTCAGGTACAGCGATGTCGTCCGTAGAGACGACATTCTCCATTCTCTTGCGCAGGTCCCGTTTAATGATTTATAATTTCCAAGTGACTTTATTCAATCCTGCACTCCCACCTGGCACGATTTTTACTTTGACATAAATGTCAAGGTGAAACAGTACGAATATCAACAAATTATAAATTACGTCTATTCTTGGAAATAAGTAGATACCCACCCCCGTGTTTAAAACGTTTAATATAATAGCCTATTCTTCGATATTTAAACTGCTCTTGAACTCAATATTTCGTTGAAGATTCAAGACGTTATTGCAAATATATTTGATCATCGACGACGATAGTATAAATAATTTTTGAAGATTTATCCCAGATGCAAGTATCGTTAGTATTCGAAGAGAGTTAAATGCTATGAAGAATAAATTCTGTGAAGATTTTAACAAGAATCATAATAACTTTGTAAGTTAATCATCGATAAACCTAATTTGAACATTCGTATGATATTTTGTCATCTGCGATAATTCCTACCTGCAATGTTTGTATTTGAACAGAGTTAAGTAACTCTGTACTCTGTATGCGTTATATTTAACGTTGTCTAGTTTAATAAAAAGAAAAGGTATAACTTTATATCATTTTTCATTAACAAAAACTTTTCTTTCTCGATGAGACTAAATACCACAACGATGACAATAATTATGGGGATAATAACAAAAACTAAAAGAGAACATCTACAATTAAGCATTAGAAAACATAAGGAAGAAAAAAACGCTCCAACTCATTTTTTTTAAGAAAGAAATGATAATAACTGAAAAAACGTGAAGTGCTCTTGAAGATAAATAGTCAATTCATCTAAATGGAATTTGATAATTCTTCCATTGGAAAAACATGACGTTGATCTTTCCTTACTGAATTCGGGGTTCCTTGCTATTTAATTTGTCCGAACTATGCCTGTTTTTCCTCAATTATAATCGAAATGTGATGCTACAATCCCAATTTCTTCTTCGGATGAAGCAAAATAATTTTTCCGTTGGCCGCCTCTCAAAATGAATGTAATAACGCGACTTTTTAACGAGAGCACATACACTCGAAACGTTATTAGTCAAATTACGAGTAATTGCACACAACGTCGTTGACTGAAATTGAATGTGTGTCAACGACGGAACAAAATCGGGGATTATTAATCTGATCTTGACCTCAAACGAGTACCGTGGAAAACGAGACCGAACGCGAAACGATGCTTAAGCAGCTGCTTTATTGATCGACGGATTCTAACATGACGACGGAATACGGATGACGAGGCTTTGGAACGTATCAGCAAGGATTCGTTAATCCTTTCGCTGCATCGGGGCTTCGTTACAATGCACTTGGTCCCTGCGGTACGGTCGGACGTGTGTTTCTGCCTTTGTAAGACTGCAATGTACATCGCGTTGTGCCAACATTGCAACCGTGAATCATGGTAATTTAATGGAAAAAATATTGGCACGAGGAACAGTAGAGTGTACCATTGCAAGGAACAATAGTCTGATAATGATTCGAACGAGAGTAAACGAGAGGGATCGCGAAGTAGAATTTCGAAACATTTTGATCTGCAAATCAGCAGTTGAATTATTTACAGTGGGCGTAGAATGTATTCGTACACTGATTAATTTCCTAAAAAACTTTTGTGTGAAATTGTAGTTTATTAACTCCTTTTTTTATAATCAATGATATTTTATATATTCTCGGAAATCACTATGATAGATATAGTCCAAACAACATTTACTAGTTAATATAATTTGTGAAATTAACAATAAAAGTGCGAAAAGTGGATAAAAGTATAGAAGCGATAAATATTTGTAAGATTCTTATTACGAACCAGTTGCAGTAGAGTTTGTTACGTAAACACGTTAGTTTATTGCTCCGTACGAATTAGAAAACATCAAATTTCCACTAAAGTACTTTAAAAAAAGACTCTAATAAAGGAATGGAAGATCATCCTACTTCGAATAACTAATAATTTAGTTAATTTAATGCTTAGAAGAGTTGCAATAATTATAAAATCAAAAAGAAATCCCACGAAGGAAGTATCATATACTTGTAATTTAATGTAAGTTTCCTTTTTTTTAATGAAGTTTTAAGTACTAAATAGTTGTGCGAATACTTATTGCTTCAACATTTCCATCGATTAATTGTTTTTTTCTTGTTAATTTCGCAGCTTACATAAATAGCTATTTTTTTTGTAATCTATCTATTCTAGAGATTTCCGAGAATATCTAGAATGTCATTGTTTATAAAAAATAAGTTAATAAATTAGAATTTTACATAGTTTTGTTGAAAATTGATCGGTGTATGAGTACTTTCTACACCCACTGTATATTGTCGTGAAGAATTTAATAACGTGTTGCAAACAGTATCGAAGGTAACAGTAAATTAACACATTCGCGCCCAGCAGATGTTTTACGTTTCTGTTATAATACCGTGTACTGGCTAAAATAATAAAATTCTGAAGCTGGACATCGCAAATTTGTGTCGTTAGAGCGAAGATAAAAATTACAAAATATGTTTTGAAATATCAATGTTGTAAACATGTAGTGTGTAAAATAAAAAGATTTTCATAACTTATTATAGAAACCAGAAATAGAATTGCGGTCGCGAATGTGTTAGTTACGGTATCGAGACGCTGATAAGTAGACTGCGAAATTTTATGCATTTATGACAAGTGCAAATATACGAAAATATACAAGAAGGCAAAACATACTTCAATTTACGTTTCTGTTCTCCATCTGTGTATATAAAAATATGAATTTGCATAAACGTCACCGGTCTAATAATAATATCATGAAAATATGGGGAAATGTATGAAAACGTCAATAATATACGTTACAATTTTTACTATAATTGCATAAACGCATTGTTTCGAATGAATACCTTGTTACTTGTCATCGGATAACATTCATTGATTCGATGTGAAGCTTTCATCAGACAAATTGGGGTTTTTATTCTATGAAATGAAACATGTTCACTGCATATCATAAATTCGAATTAATCTCCAGAAAAATAACATGTGCTATTACTGCAATTGCTGTCAACTCAGCAAATCCATTATATTATTATTATGTTTACGATTGCGATCAACTATCAGGTATCAGATTACATCTGTAGCGGTGTTCTGTTTTTAAATTAAATGCTTCACTCTCCTTAATGACAAAAGGATCGCGCATTATAAGAATCGTTAATGTTGATCAAATATTTCAAGATAGTACAGGATGTTTACAATCCATTAAAAGAATTACTTGTTTAGCATACTGTAATGCAGAATAACTGAATCATCGCGAATTGCAACAAATATTTAATGTTAGGATTCTTTTTAAATACCGTTCTCGTGGAATAAGTATGCTAGATCAAACTGTCGCGAAAACAGTTATTTTAGAACTTTCTTTTTTAAATTAAGTGTTTAAAGTCAAGGTTATTAGTGGCCATGTTTCGCCGCTGTTTAATATCAATTCATATATAATTATATTTGATGATAAAGCCTAGTGTTTTTAAGAAAGTTAAGAAATTTCCTGCATGAATCTTTTTTTGCAGCACACTCAGCGAATTTACGATGTGATATCGTGATATTTTATTATTGAATTTAAGGCAGTTGATTAGACAGTATTTGATTGAATTTTGAATATTACAGATGTTGCAGAACTTTGGGTCAGTTTTTATAATAAGGTATGAATGAATTAAGTGTGTGTGAGTTATTCTAAGTCTTGGGAGCATTTCTTGGTCTTTTCTATTACGAACGACAATGATTGTTACAATACAGAGAAAAATCAATAAAATACCTGTTTCTGTTAGATACGAATTTGGGATTGTTGCAAATCTATTTAAACTAAAACTTTAATTTTTCAATACATACTTGTTCTCGTCTAAATTCGATACTTGGATTTAAGACTAATAATTTGAAGACACCTCGTAGATCTCGTGACAATAATTATTTCAGAATTCATATTACGAACAACAATGATGGTTACGATGCAGAGAAGAATTAATAAAATACTGTTTATGTTAGACACGAATTTGGAATTGATTGCAAATCTATTTAATCTAAAACTTTAGTTTCTCGATATTAATACATGCTTGTTCTCGTGTCAGAACTCGATGCTTGGATTTAATACTAGTAATTCAAAGACACCTCGTAGACCGCGAACGTTCCTCCATAAGATCTCAATAACATGATTCATCGATGCTTGCATAACCGAGCGATTGTCTCTACTACACATTCGACGTTTAAGTTTTTACAGAAGGAGACGGATCGTTACCTGCATAGAAAGGCATCTTCATTGTTCATTCAACCTCTCGTTACTCACGTCTGCGGTAGGTTTAATTAACAGTTACGTTACACCCTGTTTCCGCGAAGCAACATCTCTCTGTAGGATGTTAGCAAGAACCTTCGCTGCTTCTTGGCAAATGTTACGGTGAACCAAAGGTTTCCCTGGTCTTTCTTCCTTCTTTTCAAAAATTTGTCAAGGAATGTTTCAACTAAATAAAAGTGTTGAAGTGTTATGTTACACAAACGCCCATTTCATTATTTTTCATCATTAGCATTGACATCATCTAAAATACGGGATTGATCAGTAATACTTAATACAATTAACACTTGAAAGAGCAATTAACAGTTTGATTGCCAGACAGATACTCATGAAAATATTTATGAAGCTAAAATTCTGTTCACATACAATTGGAAACTATATACTCTAACTTTGCAGTAGTATTTACTTTTACAACCCAATAAAAATTCGAGAATTCTATCCAGATTTATTTTCTTTAACTTCTGATCTTCAGAGTTAATTTTTTACTTCGTATGTGGAAATCTCTGTCACCCACGTATGGCAATCAACGTGTTAAATACAAAATGGTATATCCAACATTAAATTTAAATACTTTCATTTACTTCCATATAGTCTAAGCATTTATTAAAAAATAAAGAAGGAAGACAAAATCGAAAAACATTTTTTGTTCACCGTAACGTAGTACTATTTGCAAGTATTCCAGACATAGTAAACATCGTTGAAGCTCGTTCCAAAGTTTCATATCAGGGCTTCGTCAAGGCTTATCGTGGAAATCGTGATTATCCGATTTACGAATCACGCTTATTCCGCATCGATGATACGTACTACACGGGAATCGACCCTATCATCTCGAGGCTCAGCTGGATCTTTCAAATTCAATTACCTTTCTACCAGAGTATTCCCACTCGTGCAAAATTGTACGCGAGCATCGAAACGAATTTAAACGAGAAGTACTTTACATTTTTTTGTATCGTTCGATCGAACCATGACGACTTTTATCATTGACCCGTAAATCGCGTCACAAGCAGGCCGATTCGAAGTCAATGAACACGACACGAGTGCGGATACCTGAAAATGACATCCACTACGAGATGCGACGGACGCTAATATCAGGGTGACATTTGACCTCGGAAGAAACTAACAGCAACGTTGGCGAAAGTAAGGAGTAGCTTGTCTAAAGGGCAAGGTTTATAACCGGAAGCCTAGGTTATTATCAACTGTGGAGAAGTGGGCCATGAAAGTCTTAAATATCTTATTCGGAGCCTCTACGAGAAGGTCGTTTCAAAGAATGTTGATTCTTTCTGCAAACTGAGGACAAAACTACTCGTTTATAAACTAAATGCTCATTAGTCTCAAGTTTCTTTTGTTATACAGGGTGTGGCAGGATGGGTGGTACAATCAAACAGACGTGATTAGTGGGTGATACTACATGTAAAAATACAATAACATTTTTTCGTTTGACGCTTCGTTTTCGAGAAAATCGAATTTGAAAATTCTATTCAGTACATGTTCAGGGTGTAAACAAATTAATGGTCACCACTTTCAGGGGTTATTGTGCACATCTGGATCGGTGGATATTTGCAAAATCCATTGTGACCTCGAAATTTAAGGTCAAAGTTTTTTTAATTTTTAAAAATTCTACTCGAGGAGTAAGTAAAAAGCTTCAAAGGAGCCACATATCGGAGACGATCCATTTTCGCGTAAAAAATTGTTAACCTAGAGGCGGTACAGGGCACGCGTATTGGATCGAATTTTCAAACTCGATTTTCTCGAAGACAAAGCGTTAAACGAAAAAATGTTACTGTATTTTGTCGACTTATTTTTACATGTAGTATCACCCTCTGCTCGGTTGTACCACCCGTCCGGGTACACCCTGTATATACAGAATGAATCTATCTTCAGACTAAAGGAGAGTTTAATCAAAATAACTTCGTATACTTTTACCAAATAGAGGCTATTGCTTCGAAAATATAGTATGTATTTGTATGTATTAATTTGAGAATGAGCAGAGAATGATACAGTAAAAATTGGAATGCGTTTGATCATGGTTTGATCGCGGTCTGTAGTTCATGAATAAAGTTTAACTTCGATGAAGCCTTCGTTTTTGTCGAAACATTAAACTGTGTTTATTCTATATACATGTGTAATAGTTACCAACAGTTTCTGCCATCAATTACCATTAAATTTACAATTCATACAAAGAGGTTAAAAAGTCTAAATTTGTGGATTTACTTTAAGTATAGAACTGTAATATTACGAAATAACATATTGCAGAAACTAGTATCCAGTATACCTAGAATATGCATGGTCATACCAAGGATAAGTGGTGTTAACTTTAATAAACCAAAATTTTGATAATATTCTCATACAAGGTGGTTAAATGATCTAGATTTGTGGATTTACTTTAACTACAGAAGTGTAATATTACGAAATAATAGATATTATAGAAACTATGATAGTATCCAGAATACCTAGAAGCTACATTTGGTCATACCAGAAACAACTGGTACCAACTTTGAGGAATCAAAATTTTGATAATACAGTAGAAATACCAGTGACCGTAACCCCATTATCCGAATTCCCTAATATACGGACATTCTATTACCCGTATGTTCTGTTATCCGCACAATGTACCTTCTCATGTAGAAGCATTTGAATCATTTGAAAATGGACCTCTATGATTTGAGGCAGTGTTGGGCATATTCGTAATCATAACTACGATTACGATTGTAATAAAATGTTTCCGAGTTGTGATTAGGATTACGACTGTAATCAAATGTTTCAGAATTCTGATTACGATTACAATTACGATCGTAATCACAATTTTTTCTGCGATTACGATCGTATTTTCAGGTGTTTTCCGATATAGAAATTTTGTACCTCAAAACCGACTTCAGGTTCGTGCTCTTCATCCCAAAAACTTAGAAAACCATGCTGTTGTCAAAATCAAAAGTTAAAAATTTTCAGTTAATATAATTCATGCCATAAGGTAGGACCTACATAGGGTAACTTTTAAAAAATTTTGATTTTGACGAAATCATGGTTTTCTAAGTTTTTTGGGACGAGGAACACGAATCTGAAGTCGGTTTTGAGGTACAAAATTTCTATGGTTGAAAACCCCTGAAAATACGATCTTAATCGCAGAAAAATTTGCGATTACAATCGTAATCATAACTCTGAAACATTTGATTACAATCGTAATCGTAATTATGATTATTTACAATTATTACAATTACAATAAAAAATTTATATAACAGATGTTGAGAAAAGCTCAATTTGGTTCATTCTTACTTGAATAAATGATATTTAATACGAAAGAAAGTAATTGTTCTATTATTCGAAAATTCCACTATCCGGCCACTTTTGTCTCCCTATTAGTTCGGATACGAAAGACTCTACTGCATTGGCATACGAGGAGATTAAATAATCTAGATTTAACGATTTACTTTAACTACAGAAGTGAGATACTACAGAACAACGGAAATTACAGAAACTAGTAATCAGAATACCTAAAATATGCATGATCATATAAAAAGTAAGTAGTACTAAGTTTGAGAAACCAAAATTTTGATAATATTGTTATCTTTCCCCTTCACGGCACAGAAACCTGAAATTCTGGTTAATAAACAAATTTTTCGCTATCTTGATGAGAGATCGGAAAACTTATAACCGGTATTGCATGTACAAAAAAAAGAGAAACAGAAAGATCCGCTCGTAAAGCAAGGAATTTTATCAGGCGTGCAGTAAGTCAGACTGGTGTTTACTCCAGCGAAACAAGGAGGAAGACACATGTTTTATCGGAATGATCCTCGCGAGGAGACAAAAACGTTTTTATGCTTTGGAAATGTTGGTTCGAGGGAGGCGTCGCGTCGAACGAAGAAAAAAAAGCGAACACTCTGAAAAATGAGATTTCAGAAAAGAGAAAAGCAAAATGAACGTCAAGGCTCGCGTTGCATCGAAGGAAGTTCCGTCCTTGGAACACGCTATCTCTTTCTGAATTCGAATAGATGATCGAGATGGGTAGAGATGAAAATACATACGTCTGCACCGGTGTACGTCATTTGATCCAAGAAACATGGAAAGCGGATAAAACATTCTGTGATACGTTTTACTATTTTAAAAAGGTAGCCATCTTGGACGCGTGAAGAGTTGTATTCAACCATTTTCTCAACGGAAAATCTATTTGCTGGGGTTTATTATACGCGTATTCAGTAATACAAAAATAATTTTTATTTAGTTTTTCAATTTAAATATAGCAGTGCTTGAGCTACTACGCGAGAAGGATAACTTTTTAATCGGCGTTAGTGAAGTTCTCAGGTACGATTAGACCTGGAATAATAACTACGTGATATATGAGGTGTGATCAAAAACTAAGGTGACTTTTTGAATTTTTCGGGATACCTACAGTCGATTTTCGTTTTCTTTTTTTTTGCTTATATTGCTGCATTCGTCCCGAATAAATATGTTTACAGTTCCAGCAACCAAAAATCTTTATCTTTGTTGACATATTTTTTGGCGAAAGTTAGTCTCTTCTGCTTATTGACTTTGCTAATGAACTTTGCTTTCTTTCTTTCGAGGAATCCGACCATTAACATTATTTTTACGAAGAATTCTTCGACAAAGTTCAGGATGAACTTGTGTTTTTAAACTATCAGCAACTAATACTGCACGTTGTGGACTAAAAATTGTTGGATCCTTCCTGATTTTACGCACAATTGTATTCTCCTCCCTCATCGTTAGCTTTTTGGGTCGGCCAAAACGGACTTTATTTTGAACGATTCCAGTAGTTTTCAACTTTTTTACTATGCAGTAAACAGTAGATTTACTTCTTCCTAACCATTTTGCTATTTCGCCATAACTTTTGCCTTCATTGTGCCACTTAATTATGAATTTCCTGTCAGTGATGCTAGTTTCGGATTCTTTTGGGCACATTATTACTAGAACTTCTATTAGGTTGTCCCAAAAG
>NW_026533254.1:1177164-1198105 GCF_026225885.1 Hylaeus anthracinus
ATACTTCCTTCGTGGGATTTCCTTTTGATTTTATAATTATTGCAACTCTTCTAAGCGTTAAATTAACTAAATTATTAGTTATTCGAAGTAGGATGATCTTCCATTCCTTTATTAGAGTCTTTTTTTAAAGTACTTTACTGGAAATTTGATGTTTTCTAATTCGTACGGAGCAATAAACTAACGTGTTTACGTTACAAACTCTACTGCAACTGGTTCGTAATAAGAATCTTACAAATATTTATCGCTTCTATACTTTTATCCACTTTTCGCACTCTTATTGTTAATTTCACAAATTATATTAACTAGTAAATGTTGTTTGGACTATATCTATCATAGTGATTTCCGAGAATATATAAAATATCATTGATTATAAAAAAAGAAGTTAAGAAACTACAATTTCACACAAAAGTTTTTTGGGAAATTGATCGGTGTACGAATACATTCTACACCCACTGTAGATATGAAATACTGGAATACGAGGCGTGCTAACGAAGAAAAGCTTTTTACTGAGTTTGATTTTCAGTCTCTTGATTCTTACGATGAGCGTAAAATCTGTTCATTTTATTGTTCCCAAAACTGAAGAGACCCATGAAAGGACGACGGTTTGCAACGATTGAGGAGATAAAGGCTGCATCGCTGAAAAAGCTCAAAGCTATACCAAAAAGTGCTTATCAGAAGTGCTTCGTGGATTGGAAAAGGCGCTTGCACAAGTGTAATCTATCGGAGGGGTATTACTTTGAAGGCGACGATATAAATATCAAAGAGTAAATAAATATTTGTTGATAAAAATAAAAAGTCATCTTACTTTTTAATCACACCTCGTATACTGTGGAAGTACATGCGAATTATACGATAAGTTGAGAACATTTCTCGCTAGAAATTTTTTGCCTAAAGTAAATAGTGGAACCAAACATGCACGCAACTATGAGTTCGCCTTGACCGTAAAACAGCTCGTCTTAAATATTCTATGACCGTGCGTTATTAAATGTGCGATCGAATTCAATCCTATAACAGACACGGGAAACCAGCTGATTCGGTTATTCGAGAAATCTCTCATGGTCGTTGCTTTAAGCAGCTCGAGTTCGTTGCAAATGCGTCCTCTGCGGAAACATGCTTAACTGAAATTTAGAAAAGTATCTTGGATTCAGCTATCTTAATAGATATATTGTCGAGGATATTTTACAGTTGATGAACAAATTTTTAGAGGTGTTAAGGAAAGAACGGTTTTCGTGATACCTGGCAAACAATTGAAAATGTGGTTCAAGTAAGCGTGACAACGCGTAACTTCGTTATCAATGTTTTTAGAGAGAAATGTCAAAGGGAAAAGATGAATTGGTTTAAAAAGAAATTTTATAGGATTTTTAGGAGCATTTTTTTGTATAAATGCAATGTTTTGTGTGCAATAGATAGTTACATTATATTTTTAATGTGAAAATGCATATTATTTATGTTTAGAGTAATAATATAGCTAGAAAGATGCTCACAGTTATCAAAAATGTGTTTACATAACTTAAAGACATAACTAAGGCTTTGATTTTTCTTATTTCGTATTATCAAAGATAAAATATCCATTAAGGATATTTTTAAAATTTATTTAAATTGAGTAGGCGCTCTCGAATAGGTTGAACTTTCAGACAAAGTGTTGAACTTCAATCCATCAATACCAGGGGTGGTCAACCCGCGGCTCACGAGATTCGTCACACTTTTACAAAATATATTTATTTTATAATGGCCAAAGTAGTGAAAACTAATGTATTAAAGAAGTGCATTAATTTTGCATCTGAACTATCGAAATTATGAGGAAAAATTAACTTTGATTTTAAAATAATATTGCGTACCAGAAAGTTTTCACGAAACACGGTCGAAAAATGCCAAGGAGCGCGATCGCGCCCCGTCGATTACGTGTCGAAAAAAAAACTGAAGAGCTGAAGTGCAAAAAAATGTCTATAATGGGTCTAAATCTAATATGGGGATACATAATTTTATATGCGGCCCGTGGAGTTATGATGCATTTCGAAAGTGTTCACCCCTGATCTATACGCACTTACATATGTAGTATAAGAAATTCATTCGTATCTACATCTATATATTTTTAAATGTTCTTAAATGTTCTTGTTTCCCAACAAGATCTACCAACTCTGGATAGAGTAAATAAGGATTTTATCATTGAAATTTTCATAACGTTTACTCTGCTGGAGCCGCTTTCCATCGTGTTTGTCTTCGAGTATCAATTTAGAGGTAGGAAAATTCCGCGAATCTCATTAAAGTTATTCTATGTAATTAATTGGGCGGAGGGTTCGGAAATTAAACGGCACAGATACGTCAATAGGTTGCACGGACAGAGCGAACCCACGTCCTACATTCGCTTGCAGTTGGCACGATCGCTGCTGATTTGAGAAACATAACCTGCGGAAACTTGACAAGCGTTGGCCTTGCTCCCCTGACACGAGTAGGAGACTCTATCGGTTGGCAAACTTTCGGTTTAAAGGGCTTGCCTTGTATAGCAGACGAAAATAGTCGATTTTGCTTCATAGCAGTTAATAATTTTTACGCGAAAACCGTTTATCTTTCATTTTTCGAAATAAAATGTTTAAGTATTAGAATATTACGAGACCAGACCTAACTCGGATCTTGGTTACAAAATGGAATTAGAATTTTAAACTCAAATAAAACTAAATTTCATATAGTAGAAATCATGTAGTTATTTCATTCTACTCTATTCAATTATACAAAATTCATTAGTATTTAAATTTAAAATAAAAATGATGTAACAGATGCAGAGTCTTCTCCTTTATAATATTTTAACATTTATGTATATTATACTTATGTATGTATATATTTATCTATAACATTTATGTATATTATACTTTATGTATGTATATTATATTATACTACTTGGTTTAAAAAACAAAATGTTTATATATTATAATATTATGGGACCAGATTTAACCCAGATCTTGATTACATAATTTAATTTGTATTTAAAATTCAAGTAAAATTAAATTTTATACAGTAGAAATCATGTAGTTATTTCATTTTACTCTATTCTATTATATAAAATTCATTTTTATTTAAATTTAAAATCAAAATTATGTAACAGATGCAGAGTCTTCTCCCTTATAATATTTTAACATTTATGTATAAGGTTAAATAATACATTTCTATGGTTACCTCGTGATGTAATAACACTACGGTTGCTTAGAACACTGTCTCCTATTGGGTTAAGTGAAAAATTCTTGCGTTTTACTTGATAAACACGAAATGCATCTATTGTATGTATTTATGTAACCAAATGTATTGATTCTATGTCTTTCAATTTTACTAACTAAATTTTTACATGTTATAAATTGTAAATCTTATCTTAAATTATTTTATTCTTTTCTAGATGCTACCTGATAACGATAGACAGGTTTAACAATATAAAATGTCTAAATATTTGTTGATTTTGAATTAAAATAGAGCCCTTTCAGATCTAGTATCAATTCAAGACGATTTTTATCAAGATCATTTTTTATCATTTAAAATTAAAATGATATAACAGAGTTAGATTATTCTCCTTTATAATATTTTAACATTTATGTATATTCTATTACATTCTATTATACTAAATTCACGTTCACTTGTACAAATTGTACAATAGAGATAATTCAGATTTCACTAATTCCTTAAATTTTGTAATTAAAAGTTATTCAATATCTGTTATAGTTTCAGAGATAGAGTAAAAGTAGGTTCAATTTTTCCAAGTACGTACACAAAGATTTCATTTTGCATAAAGATCCACAGTTCAGTCATAGGACAACACAATGCGATGGAGAGTATTGCGACATGTTCGTCTGTGCGAATTTCTACTTTCGAATGAAATGTTGCAATTCCTTTTCTACCCAGTAAATATTCGAAGAAAGAAGCACGAGAAGTACTTTCCATAATATTTCACATTTAGCGACGAAGCTGTTCCTCGCATCGATAATTATGCGAGTCACTGCACGTGCTTTCCCTTACGCGTCCATCGCGACAATTTATCTGAATTTGCGGAGCACTTGAATTCAGTTTCTCACCGTGCGATTGTATCCTCCGTGAGGATTCACGCGGTGAGAGACTTAACGCTGATTTACTAGGATCGAAGGTCTCATATTTCTCTCCCACAATCATTCACGTGATTTATTTCAGTTGCTTGCATTAACACAACTGCTAACTTTCCCATACTGTGCTTGCTACTAAGGTAAACCAAACGTTATTTCGATTTTTCTTCCTACTTTTTATATTCTGTTTGAATGTATAGTATCAAAATGTATAACCTCTATGGGCCCGTGTAAACTGTCAGGACACATGCTAATACGTCGACATTTTAGTTAATAATTTTAGTTTTTTTTTTGCAAGATAACTACACTGCGGATTATATGCAATTATGATGTACCATAATATAGAAAATATACGTAAAATGTACATAATATATGTTGAAAATATTCTACAATTATTATAATGATATTGTTATTTCATTTTGCATAAGTGCATATACCTTTTGGTTATAGTATTTAGTATGTGTTTATTCTATTAGTTTATAATACCATAAATATATAAAATCCGCAGTCTACTGATAAGCAATAATATATATATTGTGATCGTTGGCAGTACCATCAAAGTGATATTTCAAAGTGAATACCTTGCCAGTTGTCTCCAGAAAAAACAAAATCGGTCCATAGAGGCTCAATCAAAAGTATTTGACAAGGAAAGTTCAGCAATCGAAACACGTTGAAAAATTTGAATTTTTGCAGAAATAAAATTCATGGGAACCTATCACAACGTCTTTCTCCATTTTGGACTAAAAGTGGTTTTAAGGGTAGAAACACCCTCTCGAAATAATTCTGGCTATTTAAATTGTCGCTAATTTAGATAGAGATAGAGATAGAATCATTCCAAATTATAAATTATTAATGCATTTACTGCAGTTTCAGTATCGTCTGTATTTATTTAAGTTTAAAAAACTGAATGGTCCTATTTATCGTTGTATCTCGAATATCTAGCGAAAGAAATAGTTACTACAGTACTCTGTACGTATGCATCTTTTTATTCCACGTTACGTACCGCAGGTAAAACTACCAAACGCCGCGATGCATAAAAAATGGCTGAAAAATTCGGGTTTCCACTCAACCGTTTGGTCGTTTCCTCCTGGCTAGCCTTTTAAAAATTTTAAACAGTTCCCTAGGTTTCGAATATTTAATACAGCTTCCGCGCACGATTCGGTGAGTCTAAGAAATGCATGTACAGCCGGGTCTGGCAGTTTACACCTGACCTACATTCTAGCGGTAGCTCGAGATCTTTGCGTTTCTTTCTTTCATTCATGGTTCGTAAACAAGCTTTTCACCAAATTATAAAAAATGATTATAAATCCATCTCTTCGCATTAATACGTAATTTAACTGTTTATAATAAGAAGACTACGGATCTTCCTGCGAAATAAAATAAATGTGTACCTACAAAAATTGAACTTAAATAGAAAATTTTACTTTGGAGATATTATAATATAATCTTTACTTTCAATATTTTTTAACTGTTTATAATTTAACTGTTTATAATAAGTAGATTACGGATCTCCGTGTAAAATAAAATCTTTGTGTACCTACAAAAATTGAGCTTAAATAGAAAATTTTACTTTGGAAATATTATAATAAAATCTTTGCTTTCAATATTTTTTATATTATCGCATACCGTGTTCATTTTATTTCTTGGACATTTAAATTTCCTATAAATACATAAAAATCCGCTGCCTAATAATAAATGTACAATAGTCAAACATTTCATGCATTAGTCATTTCATGTCTCCCTTTTTATTAATTCCAATTGAACAACATTTGGCGTAATCATTTTTCTTACAGACCTAATGCCCGAATAATAGATAACAAATAAAAACGCCGCACATTAATTTATTTGTTACGTTTATTCGAAACATCAAACAGTTATTCGAGCAACTAAGCGTTCATTAAACATGAGCTAAAATTTATTCATATACTTGAACGTGTTAAAAGCTATTTATCTTCTATTTATCATTTAAAAGTTATATCAATAAGAAAATGTTGACTATCATCCGCGTAAAATTAAATAAGAGTTTAGTAAATGGTTTCTTTGTTCAAATTGTTGATTGGCAACGTTCGTCTTTAACTTTCTGTGAATCCGAGTGGGAAGTTCCCATTTCGGTCTCGGATACAGACCGAGAAGCTGCAGGAGTCGTAACACGTCCGAGTAACCGATGGAATAATTTGATAGACTCGTATTAGCCTGAATTCCGACAATCCAGTTAGCTACCCTAACCCTGATCCAGCCTCGTCCTGAATTCGGAGCAACTGACATGAACTGGCGCACTTTGTGACAACCTAACGTTTCGGATAGGCTTCCTAAGACCTCTGGAATCAACATCCGACGATGGAAAACTATCAAATGTCTTTCAAGAAACTCCAAACTCCTTGTCTCCGTTACACTGGAAGAACTTGAAATCTCATTACCGGGTACGAGCCTAATCGCATTCTCAACAATCATGTCTTGTAAACAATTGCACAATAAATTCTATTAATAAAGAATCACGGAAAAAATAAAACTAGTTACGCTTATACATAAAAAACACAGTCGTTCAAGACCTCTCAATATTGGATAAAAATGTGGAATATAAATAACAATTAAAATAAAAAACGTTACTAAACAATAAAGACGTTTAAAACGCAGTCTAATGATGGCAAGCTTCCCGACCTCATAAACATTCAAAGAACCCACGCTTCAGAAACGCGCAATAGTTATTAAAAATTTAACTTTTCTTATTTAAACAACCTATTTAAATTAGAAGAACTTTATAACATTTCAAATGAGTGCAAAACCTTTTCTCCTGCTTGAATTCTGATCCAAATGGATTCTTTAATTAATTATAATACAAATCAACCTCCATGTTAACACGTTGGTCGCCACTCACTCAGAGATGGATGACTGAAATTTTCATTAAGAAACTAAAAAAATTAATTCCAAAGGTGAGACAATAACGAAAATAAATCTAGATAGGATTCGTGAATTTGGTGACGTTAAAAAACTAAATACTACGACAAATGTTAAATTGTATAATTTTCAATAGTCTCGAGAGAAAATGTTAACTTTGTAGACATTTTCACGAGTTTCAGCTTGGCATTCAACGTGTTAATTTACGTTAATTTATTATGTTTTATGTATATTATTTTAAATGTCTTAGATATGAACTTATATAGCATTTTTTATAAATGTTCTATAAACAAATATTCTTTTTCGAATATTTAAAAAATTTAGTATATAAAAATTCTTCTTTCAAAAATAATTTATATTTAAAACGTTTAAGACAGTATTACAAAAATATTTTAAGTAGAGAAAATACCTTCATATTTACTGAACTGATATATAGAGAACTAATTAAGATAAAAGTTTGAAATTTTTAGGGCTTGTTCCTATTTTTATTATAAGCAACAACTCCGTCAAATTTCAAATCGTTTTATTAATTTTTATTGAAGTTAAAAAAAAGAAGTAACCGATTGAAAAAATTCCATGTATTCTCTATTTAAATCCTTCGAAGGTTTGGGACACGTGTCAATGTTGTAATTGTGGGCTCAAATTTTGCAGGAATCTTGTAGCATATCAAAACAAAATACGGAATTCGACGTTAAGCGTTTATGAAAAAAATCAATGAATGATACCATTTCAGAAAATACAAATACAATCTATTGTCAGTTGAAAACTAATTAATTCGATAACTTTTCTCGGTACGTGGCTCGATAATCGTGAATTTCATAGAACAAACAATGAAGAGAAATTGCTCGATAACAGACAGTGACTTGGATAGAAAAATTGTATACTTTCTCCGATAACGTTCTCCGAATTGGCTCTGATAAAAAAATGTTAAATGGAATATACGCCTGAAGCTTCTAATCGCATGTACTGTACTTTATTGCTGAACTTTAGCCGGCGTCGGTTCACGCGACAACGCAGATATCATAATACAATGGTATGAGCGATGGAACATAAATCCCGATGCTCGGGATGGCGTACAATACGGTTTTTTGATAAACTACCGCAGACCGGAACAATTATGACACCACTATCATCCTGACATCGTTTAAAAGACGTCAAAGCTACGCGATATTCGTTTCGCATCGACGTTTCATGAAATTCACTTTAACCCGTATGAAGAGAAACATAATTGACAGCTGAAGAAAATCGATACGTAATAAATGATAAGGGGATTGAAACGTTAATTAGCGACACATTTGCCGAATGTTTATTTGGAAAACAAATTATAAATGAGCAGGGATATATACAGTTAGGAGCAAAAGTACGATATTTTTACAAAAATGAATTTTTATTTAATGTTTGCATATAGTGTAGAAAAAAAGGAAAATACGTAGCAGTAAGTACAATGTTTTAGCTTTTCAAATAAATTTTACCGATCGCGATATCGTTATTATTTTGATAAATACAAACTTTTTCCGTGTAATCGGTTTTACACTACAATTTATTTTCAATATTGTTATTCAATATATTCATTCAGTATTGTGTATTCAATATATGTGTTATGCAGATATTCATCGGCATAATATGCCAGTACCAGAATGTGATGTTGTTTTCCAAAACGATAACGCACCCGAGCATTCTGCAAAGAGCGTCAAACAGTTGCTCGAGGCTCAACAATTTCAAACGATGGCGTGGCCTGCTCAAAGTTCAGATTTAAATCTCATTGAGAATGTCTGGACATTTTTCAAAATGAAACTAGCGAATGAATATAATGCTCCACTAACGATAATCAATGATTTGTGGCAAAGAGTCCAGCAACAGTGGTATTCTATTACCCCAGAATACTGCGAAAATATAATTTCGAGTATGCCTAAACGCATTCATGCCACTATCAAGGCCAAAAGCTTCTGGACAAAATATTAAATACATACAAATTTGAAATGTTTATTTGAAAATAAATTATTCTGCAAAACCGATTACACGGAAAAAGTTTGTATTTATCAAAATAATAATGATATCGCGATCGGTAAAATTTGTTTGGAAAGCTAAAACATTGTACTTACTGCTAGGTATTTTCCTTTTTTTCTATTCTATATGCAAACATTAAATAATAATTCATTTTTGTAAAAATATCATGTGTGTTCACTTTTGCTCCTAACTGTAGTATAAAATTAATAACACGGTACGGCGTAATTTTCTTTTTTAGAAAAGTTTCAATAATATAATATTATATTAGGAGGACTGGAAAGTAATGTCGTTTTTGCAATTTTAAATGCTTGTTTCTCATTCATCAGCTCATTGATTTTTATCCATCTGGTATTGAGAATTTGTTAAAAATTCATTTGAATTTAATGTAAAACAAACGAAATTACTTTCCAGTCAACCTAATATATTAGTATGACTAATAAAGTAATATTGTAACATAATTATAAGTGTTTCTATAATTTGTATTCTATTATTAATATTGAAGAGAGTAGAAGGAATAAATAAAAGAATATAATTTTAAGTTGTGAGCTCAGATTAGAAATTTAAGTTTTGTTGATAAAGACTGTGTAATAGGAATAGGAATACCAACTATTAAGTAATTAATAAGTAGACTGCGGATCTTTATGCAAAATAAAATCATCGCAAGCGAGCCTACAAAACTTGAACCTAAATAGAAAATTATTTTATTCTACAAATAGTATAACATAAACTTTACTTTCAATCTTTTTTATATTCTTGCACATTGTTCGCATTTTTAAGTTTCTTGCACATTCAAATTTCCTATAAATGCATAAAGATCCGCAGTCTATTAATAAGCGAGGAGAATTTAAATACCAATTTCCATGTAGAATAAGGTTAATGTAATTAATTGTATCGTATGAACAAGAGACGCTAACCCTTTCTACATATATCGAGATAATAATGAAATAAAGATATTACTACTATTAATACTGAAGGGTACCAATGTAAAATAACGGAAACAAATACTACCCGACGTGTTTCAATATTCGAACCTATAAAATGTACATATATATGACACAACAGTTTAAAGAATACAATTCCTATATGTTAGTAATTAAAAATCTTGCTAACTATTAGTTTGAAAATATGCAGGTACATTTACTATACTACTTGTCTTCGTAGAATTGATTGCACTATTAAATTGTATCTAAAGAAACTGAGCATTCTCTTAAACAAAATAAAATTGAGTTTTATTCAAGATATTAACATAAACGTGGTCCGCATTTTATGACAACTACACCTTCCACGTTCAAAATTAAAAATAATTGTGGTCAATTGTTAAAAGATGAAAGGAACGCGTTTTTACGTTGTATAAGGTTTAGATAAATAAAAAACACACACACAACTTACCGAGCATCTTGACACCCTGGACAGGACTCAAGGGATAAAAATCCCCATGAAGAGGGCAATGGAAACCGACTCTGCGCTCTCTTCTTCTCGCCCTTCTGGTCAGCATACACAATAATACGCCGAGGGCGAGCATAAGAGCACCCACCACGATGCATATCGGCCCGAGGATACGCGAGTTCCCCGTGAACGCAATCCTGGCTGCGTACGAATCCTTGTCTTCGTCTTCGCCAGGTCCACGATAGGAGGCAGCTGGAACAAACAAACAACCCGTATAAAAATTAAACGGCCTTTCTATTACACTATCCGCCATTAATTTCAATACATCACCACACCAGTAACTTTTCCAAAGAAAGATGAATGTAATTGATGCTTGCCATTGTATACATAAATGAGTTGAACTACTATTGTAAGGGATGTCTGCACTTGATCAAATCATATTAACCCTTTGCACTCGAGAGGTGACTTTCAGTCACCATTAGGTTTCACGCAGCAAATTTACAATACCTATTGTTTCTTTAGGTTTAATTTCTTTGGAGCCGAAGTGTTAATAAAATGATTGTCGGTGAGGTAAAGGTGACCTTATTCTCAAATCTAGATAGCTTAGAATTCATGCCAATAGAATGCTAAGAAACATCTCGAGTTGCTGGTGGATACCAGAAAAAAAGGCCTTGAGTGCAAAGGGTTAACATATAAGCCGTTCATTGAAATAGAAAGAGACCAAAGTTAATGTTAAAGGTAGTTGAAGGATTCGATGTATGTAGATTAAGGATTATTAATTTAAGTTTAGTATATAAGATATCGAGTATGGTGGTATGAGTGAGGGTGTAAATGGTTTAGTGGATTGTATTCCAAGTCCATTTCGTGGCTTAAAAGCTGGAATAAAAACTATATCTATCTATAAGCCGTTCATTGCACAAATCGATTAACTTCATAAAACAAAGTTTAGAAATGCGATGAAATAATATGCATCGTTTTTTATTAGATTGCACTCAATTATCTTATGTGGTCGTGTTTATATAAATAGACAATCTAATTTCATAGATATTCATGTTGTAACAATAATGGAGCAAAATGAATCGTGTACAATTCAGTAATGTGACATAAAACATAAACTATCGTGCATATATTACTTATTAATAAAGCGAAAGAAACTTTTGGGACAACCTAATAAAATTCACTTTATAATATAAATTCAAATGAATATTGTAAAAGGCATAAATACAGATGTAGCTTTCATTTGACGGTATATAAAATTAATAAGAAAGAATAGCCAAAAAATAATCGTCAGTAGTGTTACAATTTTTACGTGACCGGTGGAATTAATCGATTTATGCAGTGAACGGCTCATATAGTTGTAAAATACTCGATATTCTATAACATTCCAGATAACGAGGTCCGCAATAGAACGGTATATGATCACAACACCTCTTTTGGAACCATTTTGACAGAGACGTTCGAGAAGAACAAATTATAAATAAAAATCGTCTGTGGAATGACTGCAAGAAATAATGGAAGGCAGTCAGAGCTGAAACTTTGGAAAGATTGGTGCTGCTATGTGTGTTGCTAAGGATGGGTAGTTTAATGAAAGCAAAGTAAACCATCTATCCAATTATTTGAGATCCCTTAATGAATTCAAGTATGATTACTCCACTTCACTCCAATAAGTATGAATTTATCACGAAATAGCTGTTTACTTGCATTGCTTCTCGAAAAAATCACAAATAGTGGTGTACTGAAATTAATGACCGATAGTGTATGTCCATATTATTTAATTGAGTATTGCTTTTAAAATTATGTAGTGTATAGTATTTCAATTTTATTGAGTATAAACTATTCGAACAGGCAACTATTCATGATTAATTGATCTAGCAGAACATATTATACGGTTAATCCTATTGATATATTCCCATTGGTGATCAAACTGATAAGAAGTGATTCCAAAGGTGGAAACTCCAGTTCAAGAAGACTTTGATTTTTCATTTGTCTACGACAACACTGTCATAAAAATTTGTTTAATCGAAGAATTGATAGGTGTATTTCCTTGAAAAGATTTCAGTATTAACATAGAATAAAATTGTATCAAATATTATAAAACAACTTTATAATACATAACATAACATAGATATAAAAAAAATTCCTGCAAAATTTGAGCTCTTAATTTTACCATTAACAGGTGCGCCAAATCTTCGAAAGTTTTAAAGGGAAAATATATAAAAATAAAATTTTCTTAAACGGTCACTTCGTTTTTTGTAACTCCGGTAAATTTGACAGAGCTATAACTTAGAATAATAGAAACAAATCCTAAAAATTTCTAATTTTTATCTCAGTTATTTCCTTAAACATATAACAGCCCAGTAAATGTAAAGCTTTTTCTACTAAAAATACTTTTCTAATACTATTTTAAAGGTTTTATATATGAACTTTATTATTTTTGATCAAAGTTCCATAAATAAAAATTCCTTTCCAGGTAATTCAAAAATTTATAATGTACATATCACGTATTAAGATACGTAAATACGTAGGTTAAATAAGTTTGTATGCATGAAATATATTATAAATTAGTACGCATATTTCCCATTGCAATACCAAAAAATGTATTCGTACTCCCTTAAAATAAAATACTGTTTTCTCTTCCTGAATAGCTACATATATTTCGTCTTTTGTTTTAACGGAATACGTTATAACTTAATTTCATAGTCTACTAATTACTATGACAATTACGACATTCAGTTTTCTATATTTCTATCTTTTTTAAACGCTATTACTTTATACTTTCTGACGTTCGAAACCTGAATACTGTAAAGACACATACAAATAGAACAATTTTCACCGTGAAACTTCAAGAAAAGTGATTGTCGCGTTCGCGTAGAATAATATACTGGAAAGAAACGCCGATGTGATTATGTTCGCAGCACGTTGAAAAATTGAAAATTGTTCGCTGAACGATTTACCACGAAGCAGCTCGTTCGCCAGCAAAGAACGAGCAAATGACAGGGAACGAAAGGGAAATGGGCTACAGGACCGGTCTCATCGAGAGAGCTGGAGGCAAGAAAAAGAATGGCGACGAAGGTTGGGTTGACCGGTTTTGATAAATCGGTTGGTAACAACGGTTCGGACCCGTATCCGAGAAACCGTAGCCAACAAGTAAACGACCAGCTGTTGCCTGTTGGTGAGCAACCGAGTCTTTCTTCCATCGCTTTTTCTTCTTCACCTTTCTTCCGATCCTCTTCTTCTTTGGATTCGGATTCGTGACATAAACGCTACGTAGCCATCGCGGAGTTCGATCACCTCGAAAGGTAGTGGTTCGCAGATGGTCAAACGTAACGAACGGAGCTAGACGTATTTTATTCCCCACAAAGAATAAAGAATAATGAATAAATGATAAGAGTTATTCATCGAATATTCATAAGCATCGACGCGCTCGAATGGAAAAATAGTGGTTCTCAAACGGCGAAATGCGACGAAGAAACGAGCAAGTTTTAGTTTCGATAAACAATAGAGAATGATGAATAAATTCTAGAAAGTATTCGTTATCTATGTATCTAGTGGGTGTAGAATGTATTCGTACGCCGATCAATTTCCCAAAAAACTTTTGTGTGAAATTGCAATTTCTTAACTTCTTTTTTTATAATCAATGATATTTTACATATTCTCGGAAATCTCGAAGATATATATAGTCCAAACAAGATTTACTAGTTAATATAATTTGTGAAATTAACAATAAAAGTGCGAAAAGTGGATAAAAGTATAGAAGCAATAAGTACGATTTGTACGATTCTTATGACGAACCATCCACGGTAGAGTTTGTAACGTAAACACATTAGTGTGTTACTCCGTACGAATTAGAAAACATCAAATTTCCAGTAAAGTACTTTTAAAAAAAGGTTCTAATAGAGGAATGGAAAAAGATCCCACTTCGAATAACTAATAATTTAGTTAATTTAATGCTTAGAAGAGTTGCAATAATTATAAAATCAAAAGGAAATCCCACGAAGGAAGTATTATATTCTTATAAATTAATGTAAATTTCGTTTTTTTTAATGAAGTTTTAAAAATTAAAAAATTGTCTAAATAGCTATTGCTTCAACATTTCTATCGATTTTCTTGTTAATTACGCAACTTACATAAATAGCTATTTTTTTTGTAATCTATCTATTTTACACATTTCCGAGAATATGTAGAATGTCATTGTTTATAAAAAATAAGTTAATAAATTACAATTTTACATATTTTTTTTGGAAATTGATCGGTGTACGAATACTTTTTACACCTACTGTATACACAATTGCCGAGTTCAATCATTTTAACACTAAACCTACAAATGTTCATTGATGGGACAAATGACCAGTTTTGAAGACGGTTTTTTAAATTAAATGGAAAAATATGTTACGTGCAACTAAATTAAATAATGCATGAAACAATTATGTATAATTCATATATTGCAAAAAAAAAATGTATACGAAAGTTTGAAAACGGTTGTGTAACCAGTCGTGGCAGGTTTAGCGTTAATTTTAATATTCAAGTAATATTCAAATTATGAAGGGAATATAATGTAAGGGACGAGGACAAATGTAAAAACCCATAAAGGTATAGATGGCAATGAAGGCGGTAATATAATCTCTCTACACGAACAAGTGAATCGAAATTATAAAATAAAATTGTTGGAGTATTCGTGTATGCCTTGTTTAACCTGTCTGTCCATTACTCATTGTTTCCCCTTATTTTTGTATGCGTAAGCATGGATGACGATTAGTATGCGTATACGTTAACCGATTCACTGCCAGGCAAATTTAACACTTTCGCTGCGGATGACGCACATGTGCGTTCAACTGAAAATATATGGTTGTTTTTATTATTTTTCAGTTTTCATTTTTTTTGTTCGACAATCATATTGTATATAAAATAAGTTACCACAAACACATGTTTTTCAAAATAATCATATTAGAGCATTTGTAAGAAATTTTTCATTAAAACAAAAATCATAATTGCAGCTCTCAGCGAACGGGTACTTATTTTCGTCCGCAGTAAAAGTGTTAAAACGTTTTTTCTTAAGTACCAAGATTTAATTAATTTAAGTGAACATAAATCACAAATACGTTTGAATTAATGTTCATTCGAAAAATTTAAATCTCTCTATCTTTTTGAAAGTCTCTTCATAGTGAGGATAAATGGGACTATATTTTTATTCTTTTTTCAATTTTGTAGACAGGGAATCAACATTGAAAAATCGTCTTTGTTTAAAAGAAATACAGAAAAAATTATTAAACGCATTTTTTCTATAACTGAAGTAATATTCAATTCCTATTTATATGTCCTCATTGTTACCTTTCAAAATATCAATCGTATCTATTTACTAATTCAATTGTTACAGTGCACTGAAGAAAAAACTAGCACGAAACTTTACCCCATTCACTGCCGGACAAATTAAAGCGTTTTACCTTGGGTCTTTGATAATATAAAATGATATAAAATTTGTTGTTTTAAAAAGAAAATTTACGATCATCCTTTCCAATAATTCGTGACTCAAAAGCCTATAAACAGTGAATGGGTTTATTTGGTCCAGCTAGTTACAAGTCGATAAAAGTAACGAGAAACAAAGAATAATAAAAGATGACGATGGAACAAACTTTTGCTGCGTAGAACGAACCAGAACAAAATTAATCAATCGTTCTACGTTTCGATTTGTGACGGGAGCTTCTTCGTAAACTGCATAATTATACGAATACGCATGTTAAAGTTGCAGAATATGCAAAGACGCGAATTAGCGTACACCGCAACCAGGAATAGAATTGAAAATGACGTGAATTCGCGTAAGCGGTCACGAATGTGTTAATCAACCTTCGATCTGCTATGTACGATATGCATTCAACCGTCGAACAACCATGTCAATTATCCATAGTAAACGTGAATCGACGCAGCGATTTCCTGGGAATCGATCTCTCTTCGTGTAAGTTTGTCATTCAAGTATTTACTGCCAGCTTAGCTTAGAACAAGGCTTCTTATTCTGGTCGAACTAATCGAATTCCACGAACACGTCAGAGGCTTCCATCAGATCAGCGCAGAATGTTAAGCTGTGAATAGAGAGTCGCTTCCAATATTGTCAAACTACATCGTGTTCCTTGTCCTTGTGTTCCTGTCACCGCCATTGTTTACTTTCTATATTTGGTTGTGTTTCATTGCAATTATTTATTCTTTGCGCTAAATTACCATCTTTCGATTATCTGAGCCGTTTATTTTCAAAATGGACTAAGTTTATTCGTCAGTCGTTTGCTGTTAACCGTAGTAATATGTACAACTTGAAGTTACCTGGCGTAAAGAATATTTTCCATTTAAGTATATTCGGAGAATACGATACAAAATTTTGTTGAATAGACCTAAGTTGTTTCAAGTTTTATGATATATCTAGTTATTAATTTTGAAAATAGATTAGGTCCATTCTCGGTAAGGACACACATATTATTCATTTAATAATTATATTATTGTTGTACAATTTGAAGTTACCTGGCGTAAACAACATTTTCCATTTAAGCATACTCAGAGAATACGATAAAAAATGTTGTTGAATAGACCTGGGGTGTTTCAAGTTTTATGACATATCTAATTGTCAAGCTTGAAAATAGATTAGGTCCATTCCTGGTAAGGAGACACATATTATTCATTTAATTTATTTAATAATTATAGTATGAAAGTATTTACTTCTTAGAAAACCGATATGTATTCAACTTTGGATGAAATATCTACCATAAATGATCGGTGCTTTACGTAACGACGAGGGTTAAGCTGATGTATGCATAAAAGGTTGAGTAATACTTTCCTATGGCTATTTCGTGATGTAATAACATTACGGTTGCTTAGAACACTGTCTTCTTCTATTAGGTTAAGTGAAAAATTCTTATGTTCTATTCGATAAATACGAAACGTATGTATGTATTGTACATAACCAAATGTATTGATTTTATGTATTTGAATTTTACAAATTGAATTTCTACACATTATAAATTGTAAATTTATCTACGATTTATCAGTGTATTTAAGAATATATTACTTTATTCTTTTCTGGATGCTACTTAATAACGATAGACAGGTTTTACAATATAAAATGTCTAAATATTTGTTGGTTTTGAATTAAAATACAGTCCTTCCAGATCTAGTATTAATTCAAAACGATTTTTATCAAGATCATTTTTTATCATTTAAAATTAAAATGATATAACAGAGTTAGATTATTCTCCTTTATAATATTTTAACATTTATGTATATTCTATCACATTCTATTATACTAAATTCACGTTCACTTTCATCCAATCAAATTGTACAATAGAGATAATTTAGATTTCACTAATTCCTTAAATTTTGTAATTAAAAGTTATTCGATATCTGTTATTATTGTAATTATTCGGATAATTTCTCAAGACTAGATATCAAGATGAAATTTCAAAAACTGGTTGTGTTAACCCACTTGTATCGCTAAAACAAAAAAGAATCCTACTAAATGTAATTCACGTAACACTAAAAAGTGTGAAATATTCATCAACATTTTGAAATTATTCTGCTTGTAATTTTAGCGAATTTTTGAGAAAAGAATAAACTCAAATTTGATAACAGAGGTATATACATATTATTAATATCAATTTCATATAAATTCTATCGATTATTTAAATATCTAGTAGGTATAGACTTCCACAGGTATTTGTGTGCATGTTTAAGCACGTTATCTCTTCAATTAAAAGCGTGGAAATGTTTACACATATATTGATGTACTCGTCGAATAGCTCGTGCCATGTAAGTCCATAATTTCTTACAACCGGTACACTTTCTCCAAAATGGAAAGTTTCGAACGACATTTCAACCAGTTCGTAGCAATTTTCCAACGAATTCCACTCAAAAGGTACACAGTTTCTACAAGCTTGTCAAATATACGTATTACTTCCATTGCGTTTGCAAATGCTAACCGTTTAACATGCTTAGTCGTTTAATAATTCAATTCAATTTGAAGTGATAATTACGAAGTGACCTTATATAGCAATTATTGTTAATGTTATACTTTCTAATGCTCCAAAACACTGTGATGTAAGATTAAACAAATTTCTTTCAAAAAACTACATGTACCGTTCCATTCATTTAAAAAATTTCATTAGATAAACTGGACTATTTTGTTTATGACCTGTTTTCAATATCTTGTATGGTTTCTAAAATATTGCGAACTTATGTAACATCAATGTTTCTGTTGGAATCGTTTCTCGGCACCAATGAAAGATAGCAATAAGATTCGATGCACGTGGATTTTATTTATGAAACATCTGAAAGGCAATGTTATCGTTAGCCTGCGGATATTTATGTAAATTCATATTTTTATATACACAGATGAAAAACAGGAACTTAAATTATTATTAATAATAATTATTAAGTATATTGCGTCCCCTGAGTACTGTAACATGTATTTTATTTAAAAAATTTTAAATATTTACGCATTTTCACACATCTTTGTATATTTTCGTATATTTACACTTGTCGCAAATGCATAAATATTCGCAGTCTAGTTATTACATTTTGATTCGTCTATTTTTAATCAGAACTTATTGTAGAAACGTTAATATATTTATATTTGCAATCGAAAGAGATACTTGACCCTTTGTAAGCAAGTTCTAAATTCCTGAAAGCATACAATAATTCAAAACATCATTTTTAAACGTCAAAGACAATATATATTGCGTTGTTCGATACTAAAAGGGTTAAGTGAAGCAATACTTATCGATTCGAGATGTAAGTGAACGATACGCGTCATTTATACCTTATTTCAGTCTAACATTAGCAGACAATTGCGACGTAGTACAATGGTGTCGATATAGAATATACGTAGGTAGAAACAATAAGAAGGAAGATACAAACCAGTGAGCACAGCGCCGACGAGCATAAAGAGGAATCCGAATGCCGGAAGAGCAATCTGGCAGTTCGCAGCTATTACAACCCCCGCTACCATCAATCCACCCTCGATCTTCTCCACCCTCAAGCGCGATATAGGGGTCGGACATTTTAATTTCGCACCGAGTCCGCCACTCAACGTGCTACCCTCTTCAGCCGCCATGGTGTTGTTGGGCCTGGAAGCATACAACAGTGACATATATTTAGTTCATTGTCCTGGATCAATGAGATACATTGTTCAGAAATCATTTATTATTTCTTTTATTGCTTCAAACCATAACTGGCTTATACAGCATACAATAGTTGTGGTAAATACAATTTAGTTACCTGAAATTCTTATATTACAGTCTTTGAGAAAACTATAAATAATTTTTAACCCTTTAATATTCGGTTCGCTCAAAAATGTGCTGATACAATACGGAGGACGATATTCGTTACTGAGGAGCATATGGAACAAAACTTCACGCTGATCATTGTATTCCGGGCACTGCCAAACAGTATGGTTCAAATCTTTGAGACTCTGCTCCGCAATCACATTCGCCATTTGAGATAAACTAAACTCTGGCTAAAAAGGCGTTTAAATTATAGTGATTGGAGCGACTCCTATTAACGAATGATATGAAGTCTCTAGAGAGTTTGTGACCAATGTAGCATGGTTTAGACATATTTTTATAATAGTATCGAAAATAATTTACACCTTTAATTAATCCTTGTTGTGTGCACGATGCATTTATTGATATTTTTGCCTGAAACTTAAAATTAGCTGTACAGCCTTTGAATGGAATTTTGATATCCGGTGTGGGTTCTTGACTTGTGGCTTCCTTCGCCAGTGAATCTACCTTTTCATTCCCTACAATACCGATATGAGCAGGAATCCAAATGAATTTAATGAATTTTTTATCACTGTTTACAAAATTTTCATATTTCATTTTAATTTCGATAAGATATTTGTTGGATCCAAAATTAAATACTGGTGTTTGCAGAGCTTTAATTGCGCTTTGAGAATCTGTTAGAATGTACCAGTTAGTTTCGCGGTGCGAGTTTATTACATCTAATGCTATATTTATTGCATTAGACATTAGAGAATTTTGGACAGTAACAGGCAGCGCCAGAAATCATTTATCAACCATTTGCTAAAGCGAGCAAGTAACTCTAAATGATTTTGCGAATATTTTCCGAACTTCTTACAGCTGACAGAAAATGATTTTAATATTTATTTACATCGTGAAGATCAAAAATTTTTAATATTAAATTGTGTAGTTTGTCCTTGGTAATTTACAAAACACTCATCATGCATTAAATTTATCATTTTTATCTTAGAAATTTATTTTTCTAAGACCTTAGAAGCAACTTTCTGCCCAGAATTGTCTAATTCTGACAATACGCATACTTGACATGATTTTAAATACTTTTATCTATTACATTATACGTAAATTTGAAACGTACCAGTGTTAAATAACAATTTAGTATTTGCTAAAAGTAACGTAATATTCGACACGATATATTCAGTTATATTTAAAATTACATCAATTATATAATTATTATACCGATTATATAATACGAATATATATATAAAGCAATTGAAAACAAACATTTGTTTATAAATAAAAAAAAAAAATCGGGCTCAGCCGGGATTTGAACCCGGGACC
>NW_026533254.1:1198115-1215938 GCF_026225885.1 Hylaeus anthracinus
AAATAAAAAAAAAAAATCGGGCTCAGCCGGGATTTGAACCCGGGACCTCTCGCACCCAAAGCGAGAATCATGCCCCTAGACCACTGAGCCGCTTCGCATTAAGCGAGCAAAGAAACATACATCAACAGACTCCATTTCATCTCTTGAAATAAAGTTAAACTTTTTCTTTATTTACATATTTATACGTATATTGAACTAATATTACTCATATTTATTATATTATTAATGTTGCAAATACTCAAATGTGATTTTTTATAATTAATAAGTAATTTTAGTTCAGTTTGTCAATATATTAAGCAATCAATTTACACTACATTTAATATGTAGTAATTAAACTTTAATTGCGCTTATTAATTTAATACGTCATAATATAAAATTAATTGATCCTCATGCTACGAAATTAAATTTCCTCTTCGATATTATTTGACATATTCAAAAATTCTCTACTTCATTTACCAAGAATATTTTAAAATTAATTTATTTTATGAACAACGAAGAAAAACTGTGACGATTTATTATATAAACATCTCTACTCCTTTCTTAGGATAATTTCAAAATATTTTTATTCTTATACAGGTTTTCATATAATAACACCTGTTTAAATCGATAGTGTCGTTTCATAAGAATAACCGTTACTCTTAATTACTGCATTGCAATGAAGAAATATAAATACATACATTCCTACACATGGATACTGTATTTACATTTGATTCTGATCGAAACTTCCGGGTATGAATCGTGTCCTAGAAATGTATTACGATATTTTGCTAACATCGCAGCTGGCTACATCAAACCAGATGTTGTATCAACACTAATGCATCTTGCGGTTATCATCTATTTAAGACATCAGTGTTCATCTCGCAGATTGCCAACTATAAATTCTTAATTGGTCATTGTTATCGTTATATTTAACACGATTCGTAATTTTCTGGTAGTATTAAAATATTAAGCAAACTAGTAAATTCAATTATTTAAAAATAAATGTCTTGGAAAATAATTTCGCTAAAAGTAATGCAAAAGCTGATTTCTCCTTTCACTCGATATTCAATTAATCTGAAGAATTACGAAAATATGCGTTCAGTTACACATGTACATGTATCTGCTACAAATGGTATCAGACAATGTTTATTAATGAGCTATTAAGATAAATATGATTATTGTCTAAAAGGAAAAGTCAAAATTTGTATTAATTCCCTTGATATTAGTTTCTGAAGAATTTGGAAAATTTGTAAGCAATTCAACTGTCTGGTTTTCTTAGACTATGAAGTCTAAAGTAAATAAAACAATTCCACAAGAATTATTTTTTTTGCTTTGACAATCAATCAGATAATAATGCATAAATGGCAATACGTTGAATAATGAAAATTGACTCTGGTCATACCAGCATTTTAATTTTCATCCATTGAATTAATCACTAGCCCAACAAAAACCAGTCTTTATCATTAAAGTAATTGCGTATAATTCTTGCGTATTATTTTCTTTTTAACGATATATGGGTAACTATTGAAAATACTGATAGCAACAATCAACTTTTATGGTGCTTACGTTTGCAAGATTAGTAGAATTCACGTCAATATTCCAACATCAACGAGTAGATGATTATAAAAGAACGCACTAACTGCTTCTTATCTGTTTGCATTCTTTTGCTTGGCAATTTACGTAATGGACGTTTCCAAATATACCATAAATACACAGATCAATAACGTTAAGACACCGGAGCTAATTAATTTACCAATATCTTGGTATTATATTAAAAGGCACACGATATTTTGTTTACTCGAGAAATTGGGGAAATTCCTATGCGATAAAAATGTGAAATATTTCTCGGTTTTTAACGCGCAATAATTTAACGATATGACATTCAAAACGTAATAATAAAACTGAAACATTGTGATCTATACAGTGCGAAATATTGAGTTAGTATAAAAACGAGTTTTGTCAAATTTTAGTCTGAATCCAAGAATTTTTCTTATAAACGCCGTATTTTTAAAAATCTTTTATATTCCTTAATAATTCTAACACTTAGTACTATATACAATATAATTCATATAGAATAAGAATCTTTTTGAATCTTGTGTTTCAGATTTCACCTTTGTTTTTTAACATGCCTATAAGTAATAGATTATAAATTAGAAAGTTTCCATATCTTTCAATTGCAAAAATTCATATGTATTGTAGATAAACCAGTAAAGAAAACATGATAAATCAAAAGTTCTTGTTTCTACTGCTTTAGAGTAAAAAAATTCGCAGATATTGTTAATTTTTTGACTCAACAAGGGAGAAGCGAGAAATCGTGTGAAATTGACAAATGTTCATTGATCAGAAGTGTAGTGTTTATAGGTCCGAATACTTGAGTCGGCCTAATACGAGCTCCTAATTTCGATGTGAAACCAGAAACGTCTATAGCGCGTTTCCGTAGAGGAATGTTAATTACAACAGATACCCTTTGCGGATCGCTCAACCGTCAAACTGCACGATCCATCGGTCTCCCTAGTTCCGATGGTTGATTAATCGTGTCGAAAGCTAACCCTCTGCAGCTTTACGTTTACAACTTCTAGATTATGTTGGCAAATTGCGTTTGAGTAATCTGACGCGACATTATAGAAGTTCGATACGTCTAGCAAGAAAATCCTTCAGAATATCAAGGTGTAATGACGATATTCCGCAGAATATTTTGCTCCAATTGCTATTTCTCGTATAAACAATTTAAATTTTACGATACACGAGTCTTGAAATTTAAGTGGATCAAAAGAAAGTGAGTTGGATTAGTGCGAACAATATATTCATAAGCGAAAGCGTTTGAATCAGCATTGTTTTCAATTTCTTCGTCGACTTTCATTTTCAATTACTTTTCATTTCACATGACAAGAATTTAATCTATTAGGTCTACCGGAAAGTTCTATCCGTTCCGATTACAATAAGGTTCGACAAGTATACGCATATTTATTAAAAATGGCATATACAAATTGCAATCACGCTGGCAAGAAGTCATAAATAACGATGGAAATTATATGCTTCAATAAAGTTTATTCAAGGAATGACAAATTTATTATTTTGTTTTATTCTATAAACGGACAGAACTTTCCGGTAGACCTAATATATACATAAATATAAAAATAATAACGATAAATCAAAGTTGAATTAAAATTAAGAAATTACCAAAAAATTAGCATTCAAAGGCTACTCATTTAAAAGATATTATAAAAAAAGAAAAGATTACATACTAAATATTAATTTTAATATTGTAATGATTTATATTTATATAATTAACTCGTGACTGTGCTAATCCTTCTATCTCGCTGAAAAACACAGACTTTCTTGTGTTTACCATTATTCTTCTCTATTTAAATAAAGAAACGTATCTTTCAAAAATTTCCAGAGGACGTTACAGAAAACTCTAGCCTGTGCCAATACTTTTGTCCAGCGCTGTACGCCGAGCTCGGAAACGTTTTTGCGTAAAAAAATTTGTTTTACAAGAAAAACCGAAGTCCGACGTGAAAACGGAAGGAAAGCAAAGGCAAGGAACGAGCGTATCGCGGGAAAATTTCACCGAGTTTTACAAAGTGTACCCGGACGAATCCGGTGCCATGACGATCAACAATGTGGCATTCGCGTCGAAGGGCTTGAAAAGAGCAGGGGCGTCGGTTTTGCGCGTTGAGCTTCCGTCGCCCAATTAACGTCGGCCAACCTACCCGCTCTTCATTAAGCAAGCCGACCTCTTGCTTCGCATAATGAAAAGGGTACCTCGTTAAATCCACGTCGATGTATGAAGAGAGGGAGAGAGAGAGAGAGAGAGAGAGAGAGAAAAGTGAACAAAAAATAACGAAAAATCCTTGCTCGTACGGCTGTACATACAGCTACATGGAAACAAATGCCGCAACTTTTCATTGCGTTGACAATAATCGTGCGGTTTGCGCGGACACAATTTTCCGTTATTCACTCGAATCCTCTATTTTTAGTAGCTACCTCCCTTTGGCACAGTTGCTTCTAACATTTTTGTTTAAGAAAGATCCTTCAAAGCCACGTAGCATTGCAATGCTACAGATCTACAGACAAAGGTAAGACCTCATTTAACGTGCGGGAAAAAGTTACAATAAATTTCAGCGCTAAACGAAGCAGCGTTAACCCTTTGCGTTCCTATGTCGAGCGAGGCTTGACAAAAATGTACCGAAATCGGGAAATTCAGACTGTAACAGGTTAACACTCTATTGGGCAAATTTTTTTTCTGCAGACAACTTTCAAGGCACTTACTTTGATATTTCAGGATGATGATGCTGCTAATCGTCTTCAATATTGTTAATGGTTATCAGTAGACTGCGGATCATTATGCAAAATAAAATCTTCGCGAACGTGTCTACAAAAATTGAACCTAAATAGGAATTCATTTTATTCTGCAAATATTATAACATGAACTTTACTTTCAATCTTTTTTATATTCTTGCATATTGTTTGCATTTTGTAGGTTCTTGTACATTCAAATTTCCTATAAATGCATAAACATCCGCAGTCTAGTTATCAGAGACATTAAATAATTAAAACGTATACGTCATATTGTGGAAAAACTTATTTGGTAAAATGTCAATATATTATCACGTGACCTGAAAGTTACCCAGATCCATAGAGAGGTAAAATACAAATTAGATTGTACAATTATAATTTATATAAAACGAATTGTAATATTTTTTTAGAAAAGAGGTATTCAAATAAGTTTCAGAGGATATTGTATTTTTGACAAGCCTAAACGAGGTCATATTAGTTCTATGTACGCCTATTAGGGTGGTTCTTATTTCAATGATTTCTGAAATCTATGTTATGCACCCTCCAAATACTTTGCAAATACATAAATAAATATTCCTGCAAACTTTGAGCTCTTAATCTTAACATTAGCACGTGCCCCAAATCTTCGAAAGTTTTAAATAGAAAATACATGGAAATTTTTCGATCGGTTACTTCTTCTTCTTTAACTCGGATAACAATAAATGGAACGATTTGAAATTCGCAAGGTATTTAGGGAGTCCGTAACGTACATTTCAAAAATCATTAAAATAAGGACCATCCTAATGCCTATGGACCATAAATGGTACACGTGGAACGTATTAACAAATTCGCGACCGGCGGATGTTTTACGTTTCTAATGCCGAGTAGTACTGACGGAAATAATAAAATTCTGAAGCTGAATAGAAATTACAAACTATGTTTCGAAATATCAATGTTGGAAAAATGTTGTGTACAAAAGAGAATGATTTTTATAATTTTTTCACAACCAGGAATAGAATTTGAAGTGACGTGAATTCACGTCAGCTGTCGCGAATGTGTTGATAATATGAGTAAGAACATAACTATCGAGTCGAATAAACGCCACGAATAAATCACTATACATTGCTCTTTTTCGCCATCTATCATTCCAATAAACCATTGCCCATCTCTGATTGCACGGCAAAGCATCAATCCTTGCATGGATGACACAATTCATGACTCAACAGAGCCGAGTCGCTTCCTACGTTTAACTATACTCTAGTTCCGAAGAGAATTTCATCGTCGATTGTATTAAAAGAAAAAGTAAATAGAATTTCAACTGTCGCTCGTAGCAATTGATACGAAAAGTACAATGGCAGGATAGATGAATTGCGATCGACATGACCCTATTCTACAGATCTCGACGAGATAACCCATGTACCCTCGACTCTTGGCTCGCTCTTTGCCCCATTTACCCGGATGTGTCGGTCGCCGGGGACGCAGTGGAATAAAGGGGGTTAACACGTGAAGCAACAAGAACGAGTACCACTTACTCCCGTCCCGTCACTATAAATAAGTTTCGACGACGGTGAATTAATTTATCGAAATCACTGCTAAGCTTGGTCGAGACCCTGCCATCCTCCATCGAAAATAAACTACGATAAATTACGATTTTTATCAGGAGAATTATTTGAATAATCTCTCAAGACTGAATCGGGATAAAATTTCAAAAACTCGTTGCATTTACCCACTCGTGAGTAAAAAGAGACAAAGAATGCGCCTAAATGTAAATAATATAACACTACAAAGGGTGAAATATTAATTAATATTTTTAAATTATTCTGCTTGTAATTTTGGAGAATTTTTGAGAAAAGAATACATATCATCACTGCTAAGCTTGGTCAACGTCCTGCTGTTCCTTCATCAAAAATTCTGAATATGCAGCGCAGTTCCTTTAAAGTACGTAACAGTCATTACGCGAATAGGCTTAAAGTACGAAAAGCGGTGTATAATGTAACTGGAACCAATACATCGACGACCAGGTTATGATACATCGTAACATCGAATTAGCTAACTTAAAGAGTACATACTTTTATGTACGAATGTTCCACGAGTACTAAGAAAATCATTTTTGTTTGATTTTACGAAATAGATTGGTAAACAATTTTAATAAAATATTATGCTGTTTAGTATGTCCAAACATTACCTGGAAAAAGTTACAATCTTAATTATTGCAATGATTTGACTATAGGAATATCAAATTAAGCGATTGAAGAAACATCTATAATAATATACCAATCCAGACTCGGTGAAATCGCCAATAAATGTAGAAAGTATACACTATAAATTATAAAGAAAAATATATTTCGTGATAGCTTCATAAACAATAAATAAGGTAACTGTGCAATGGTAACAGAGAACCAAGAACTGATTTACAAAATTTTCAAAAAGTATTTCGATTTTCTCGTGTGAAGCTTACACAATACTACAGGTTCTACGATACATAGAAACTTCAAAAGGCAACATTTTTGTTACATTTACTGACCTTAAATCAGTTCTCTTAGCTATGGATGATCTTACAACCACAACAAAAACAACATAAGATATCCAATCCGAACTATTAATACTGCGAATGTAAAAAAAATGTCCAAACTGAATTTGTTTTGATTTCATCATATCAGGGAGTCGTGGGCAACGAAAGAGCGGACGAAACTGCAAAAAGAGGCCACTACTATATTTATGCGTCGCGGTGGATTGAAATCATTGCGATTGCTATTTACGTAACAGCTGTAAGTTTCACTCTTGTCTGTTTTTCCAAGCGAAACATTTTAAGTAACGACTAGACCTTATATGTACGAATATGTTTCATATGTATACGAATGTTTCATGAGTACTAAGAATAATCATTTTTTGTTGATTCTTGGCAATATATCGGTAAAAAATTAAAAAAAAATGGTATGCTGTCTGTCAGGTCTAAACATTATCTGCAAAAAGTTACAATCATAATATAACAATGATTTGACTGATTTTACTGTATTTCTAAATCATTTTAATTCGTTGTATCATTTTTATACTTGGTTCATTTCATCTTTAAGATTCCTGGATGCCAACAAAATTATATTGATACAATTATTTTCAAAACCGCATGAATATTACGATTGACACAAATATCATATAAATAAAATATACCAAAATTGTTATACGAAAAGATGAAATTATTCCTTTCAAGCAAGGATATTTTTTCGCAAATAAAAAGAATTGAAATTGGAACTGTACATTGTACAAAGTTCATAATTAAAAAGTTGTATTAAAAGTTGTAGTACTTTTTTACATCGCCTAATTGCCACCATTCATTTTTAATGAGAAATTCTGAACCTTTTTACCCAGGAAGCAATTTATTCCAATGATCCGACACGTAAAGTTTATTAATTACGTCGTTTCTCAAACAACCGGTTCATTTGTGCCTTCTAACGATGGGGTAGTAAAGATAGGCGCGGGAGTATTATGCCATGAGAGGGAGATGATTTTAATGGTTTCGCCAAAGGGAGTTAGTCCCGACAATCTGCCATTATGTTTTCTTGGGCAAAACAGCGGAAAACTAATTAACCAGAGTGCTACTTGTTCGTAAGACTCTGTGAGTCGGCAGAAGATTCGTTCAACTTCACGGACCACGGTTCACATTTTTAATTATTATTTTTCTACGTGCACTTCAAATAAAATTCGCTCGAGACAATCGGTACATTCACAGTTCAGAAAAGAAAATTATTTACAGAAATTCTAAATTCCGGTAAATAAAATCATTATAACATTAAAAAGGGAGCTATGATTTCATGACAACACTAAAATTAAAATAACTCTTAACCCTTTGCATTTGGATGTTCCCTCAGAGAAGCCATCGTAAGTCCAGCTTATTCATCAGATGAAAACCCTATTGAAAATCATTGGGGAATAATAGCACGTAAAGCTTATGGAAACAGCAAACAATGTGATTCTGTTAACGAATTATAGAAAGCGGTAACCGAAACGTGGATATCCATTGAAATAGAAACTCCTCAACGTTTGATATTATCAATACCAAATGGTATTTATGATGTTATTCGAAAAAATGGCAATCACGCTATTAATACAAAAATAGGGGAGAAATTATTAGAATAATATTAATGTTATTTAGCTAAAAAGTATATGGCCTTATATAAAAATTGCATAGTTCCTTTTGTTAATATATAGATTTTCATGTTACTCTTTAAATAAATCTTTCATTAATCCAAAGATGTTATTATACACTAACTTTTCATTAAAATGGAATATTAACCCTTTTAGTGCCAGAAGACGATACATCGTCATTCACTCGTATTTTGAATTTTTTAAATCTCATTCTTAGTTTGGTCTTTATGAGCTTTTTCCAAATCTTAGTATATTCGTCCGGTTATCTTCGCATAGGCACCCGTTTATTCGTTCGGGGCTAAAAGAGTTAAACATAATGATCTTATACTGTATTTCTAAATCACTTTAATTCGTTGTATCATTTTTATAATCGGTTCATATCATCTTCAAGATTCCTAAATACCAAAAAAGCGATTAATATAGAATACTAACTATTAATACAAAAATAAAGGAGAAACTATTATTACTATTAACCCTCTAATCTATAACAACGTCGTGTCGTGGTACAGAATTTGAGTCGAGCATGAAAAACACGAGTCAGACACGTCATATGAAGGGACGCAACAATTTACATAGTAAATCGTAGGTCAAGGGGTTAATGTTAATATTAGACTGCGGAAGTTATGCACGATAGATATGTAACATGCATATCCAAAATATGCATGAAAAATATCCAAAATATGCACTAAAAATATCCAAAATATGCACGAAAAATTTGAATAAAATGTAGTATAATCAGTAATATATTAGTATGTTACAGAATATTCGCTATGTATTATTCTGGTGTATTACAATTCGCGTGACAATAAATTACGAGCATTTTTTCAAAATTCAATGGTGTTAGTTGGTGGCGTTTGTCTGTCAAAATTAATTAATACGCGGAGAACGATCTCACGAAGTAATCGGTGCGTATTTAAATTTGGACTAACCGGTAATACTTATTGGTCCTTGAACGCCCTCGTTATTTAAAATATTACAAAGTTTTCTATACTATAGAAAATCCTACATTCTTTTCTAAAGATCTTCTACATTTTTAAAAACATATGCACTATATTATTGCAAACATATGCAATATATTATTGAATATAAATAAAAATATGCAATATATTATTCCAAACATGCAATATATTATTGCAAAAATATGCAATATATTATTGCATATAAATATGCAAAATATGCAAAATAAAAAATGTATTTTTGTAGTACTTAAATTTCAAAACAAATTTCTGTCTAGGCCCCATTCCATTAATTATTTCCTATAAAAATATCCATTTGCATAAACGTCCGCAGTTTAGTTATTATTTATTGCTAGACACGAAAGATAAAAGTTTGAAGCATCGAAGGGGTTAAATAATCGCACCATAAAATTCCCCTGTTTCCAAACGCGACCACATCCGTTGCTCGGTCGTTAAGTCTCGATTGCAAAATTTCCGATACTGGAGTGGATTCATCTCCCGGTCACGCGAGTGACCGCTAAACAAAGGCAATAAACGACACTACACGACGCGTCGCACAGTGCGGACAAATAGCAAAATTGTGGACAAAAATCAAAATTTCATTACTAATATAAATATATTGCTATTTATTCACAAAAAAAAATTAAAATTAACCATAAACATTAATGAAATCACAACAAAATTAACAAGTTTAACAAAAAATTAACAAATCCCGATTTTGGTGAAACTTTGTATACTTGTTTCTGGGACCTTCTTATGAATTACACCATCCTCAGTACGTGCGAATTTCGCGTTTTGAGGGAGAAATTAACCCTTTTATCCGAGCCGCCCCTTTTACTTTTGCTCGGAAACGATTAGAGATTTCAAAAAAATGTTCACGCAAACATTACACTGTTTTTAGAGGCCTGTAAACCAATACCAACAAATTTAAAAAAGTAAACTTTTTTTTAAATATTCCCCCCTCCCTCGAAATTTGTGAAAATTTTGATTTATTTCTGAATCAGTAAAAGCGTTTTTTTATTCTGAATCCAACGGTATGTATGAGTTTATGATTATCGTACAGGAAAATGATGTAATATTGTAAAATTGTCGTTTTAGTAGTCCATATTTCGAATTCTTTAAAAATTTGTTTCTCATAAATAATAGAAGTTGCACCCATATGTTATTTAACACACTATGCTTCCTTTTGGCTGAGGATGTGAAAAATAATGTTTATAGAAATCCATAAATCAATTAAATCAGAATTTTTAACTTCCAATCGGGACCCTACACCAACTGTACGGTCCCTTATTAAAAATTATATAAAACCGAACGTTGCAAGTATTTGCAAGAAAACTTATAAGTTTTGTAAAATATAACAAATAATCTATCCAAATATGTTGAGAACTCAGGATATTTTTTGCCGTTTTGTCTGTATGTTTGTTTAAAGATAAAGATTGTATTATGGATACAAATGATTGATAAATGATTATTTATAACAATTTCCACGCTGACACACATTTTCTACGATAGAAATCAGCTTCACATTGTGATATATACTAATATTGAATTTTTTCCACTTATTCCGCACTGTGCGTCGCGTCGAAAGAATGACACGCCCGGTAAAACGAATCTAACAATAAGTAAAATGACCTTGCGCAAAGACTCATGAGCGCAGCAGGTCGATGACCGGTTAGCACGGCTCGCGAGATCCAACAAGGAACGCCTTTCTACAGCCTTGACTGCAACCTCCATTACGTTGCTGCCAGCTTCGTCGTCACGTGTAAACGTGCACCGAATGACGTATCACTGTCGCTCTCCGACGTCGCGCACGCATACGAACCTGCTGCAGGCCCGTTACTGCATGGCCAGATATTTTTATAATCGCTCCTATAGCGATCGCGAATTATAACAATCTCGTTTGCACCGGCAAGATGTTGGGGGATTTATTTCTGGCAGGTAGATTTGATAAAATCTTAGAATTAATCCATTTTGATGAAAAGGGTATGATTGCATGTTTGGATTAATGAAAGGAAATGTAGAAAGTTAGGGTAATAAACATGGAAAGGAACGTACGATTTTTCGATAAAGCAACGTACTTTTCAGCTAAACACTATTAACTCTTTGCAATCGAGAGGTGACTCTCAGTCACCACTAGGTTTCCTTTAGGTTTAATTTCTTTGAAACTCGAAGTGCTGATAAAATGATTGTCATTGAGGCAAAAGTGACCTGATTGTCAAATCTCAAATTAGAGATCTCATTTTCGAAGTGAATATAATCTTAGCATTCGTGGCAATAGAATGCTAAGAAAGCATCTCGAGTTGCTGGTAGATACCAGAAAAAAAGGCCTCGAGTGCAAAGGGTTAATATTAATAATAATTGTGTGATTGGCGTTTTTCCGAATAAATTCGATTTGGTATTGGTAATAAACTTTGAAGAGTTGTAATTTCAATGGACGCCCACGTTTCGGTTACTGCTTCCATAATTCGTTATTAGAATTACACTGTTTGCAGTTGCCATAAACTTTACGTATAATTATTCTCTAATGATTTTCAGTAGGGTTTTAATCTGGTGAACAAGCTGGTCATGACTAGTAATCACTAATAAAGTTTACTGAACTTACGATGCCTCCTCTGAGGAGACATCCAAGTGCAAAGGGCTAAGAGTTATTTTAATTTTAATGTTACAATGATTTTATTAACAGGATATAGCATATTTTTTTGCTAATTATTTGCTCTTAATCCACCGAATATGAATTTCTTTGCTGCAGTCATTTTCGAGAAACGATGACCGCGCTAGGACAGCGTTAATCTAGCATAGCCTAAAGGCTGTACAATGCTGATTGTAAGTACGTACAGAAAAAAGAATGAAAGATTTGATTAAGAGCAAATAAATATGCCGCAAAGATGGCATCGATATCTTTGTTATGTATTATGATACAACATGTGGCTAAGTTAGCTTAACATTAAGCTAGAGCAGCCACACTTTTTCGAAAACGGTTAGGGCAAAAAAATTCATATTCGGTAGATTAAGAGCAAATAATTAGCAAAACAGAGATACAATAAGTGGTTACGCTAGCTTAGTATTACGCTAGTATAGCCATTGTTTCTCGAAAACGGATGGAGCAAAAAAATTAATTCTTTGGCAAATAATTATCAAATAATTAGTAAATAAATAGCAAAAAAATATCGTGTTAATTTGGCATTGGCCTTTTAAAATGGCTACGCCAGCTTAATATACATACTCATTTTTGAAATAGATTTTAAAATAGATGAGAAAAAATCGAGGAGTCCAAAATCAGATGATCTTACCGGAAAATTGATGGAACCACCTCATAATGTAAATAGATCTCATGTTACACCCGTAACAATAAGAAAAGGCTTACGATTTTATAACATTTCATAATAAATAAGACTCGATTTATTTTAGCATGCTCTTCACGCGTTAGTAGAATCCCCGATTCGCGCATAACGAAGCATGTCGTCGTATTCCGTTCCGCTCGTTTCCATTCTTTTAAGCGACAAGGAAAAGGTCGCACATCCATTGGTGCATTAGGCCCTGGTTATGGTCATTGCGCCAATTCAGTTCGACATCCGTCCACGTCATTCGTTCGCGTGTGGACAGGCACTTCGTTTCGTAGCTAAATGCCAGCGCGGACCGACGCTGACCGACTCTTCGATCATACAAATCGAATTCAGACGAGGACCGAAGATTTTCTTTTCCATCCTGGGTACTTGAAGAATACTAGCGTGAATCTTTAAAAAGATTAAATGGTTTTTTTGTATAAGTGGTCTTAACCCTTAACACATTGCCGGCAATTTTACACAGGACCGACTTCATGTCACCGGGTATTATTTCGTAATTGGATGTAATATAAACTACTGAGTGATATAAACCTAAATACCGAGAAAAGTATATTCTATTGTTAAAAAAGAATCAAAAACCGACAGGACTAAGCATGATGAGCAAAGTTTTTGCGATGTTCCATATTGCTCTAGGTTTCATAAATTGAAATAAATAATGCAAGTGCAAACATGAGTTAAATCGTGACTGATTAACAATGTGTTATCAGTCGACATGGGGTCTTTGGAGTTTTATAATGTTTTCGACTATTTGAACTGTAGCAAAAATTCTGTAAAAATTCATGACACTAATTGTCGGTGTCTAGTAGTAAATTCAACAAGTTTTCTTGAAAAACGAAAAGTTCTCAAGAATCTACTATATGTGCCAAATCTTACATGCAAATTCTTGAAAGTAACGCAGTTACAAATATTCGATAATGGTTAAATGGTCCACTAAAATTTTAAACACTAATGTGCAATGATTAAGAGTACCAGATTTTTCTAAATGCATAAAAATAATAAACTGCGGATGTTTGTGTACTTACGACAAATGGAAATGCAGAGAAATCTATGAGAATGGGCACAAATGTAAAAATATATAAAATATCAACAATAACGTACGCGTTCGGAGTTTAGAGAAGGTATACCTTCATTTAAGTTTAAATTCTTTTTCTGTATCCGTGAAAATATGATTTTGCATAAACATCCCCAGTCTAATAATAACAACATAAATAAAAAAATAACATAAATTACCCAAATTGAATATTTCTAGAACGATTTGAGGTGTTAATTAATATTGCTTTTACCATTTCAATCAGCTGCAAATAACGTTTCGTTCAATTCTTTCGTTGGGAGATGACGGCGCATCGAAACGTGGAGTTTCGTGATTCGCGCGACAACAGCAATTTTCTGTTTCGCGACTGTTCCACTTTCGAACACAGCGTCGAAAAAGACGAAGAATGAGATAATAACGAAACTGTCGGCGTCGCACCGAACAGTCATTTTTTCATTATCGGTCATTATTTAATTTTCGATACTTTACCTTGTGCCACTGAATGATCATTACGCGAGCGAATCTACAAGATGATTCGAGACTAATATCGCAAATTTCGCTAATATATTTTAATAAACTTTAAATTGCAGTTACAAGCACTTTGTTAAGTTTCCAATGATTCAAAGCAAACCCACTCTACAAATTCATTTCTAACTCCTACGATTAAAGAACACATCGAACTTGTACGTATGAAGTTATGATAAACAGGACACAATCAAGACACGCTTTACAGACTCACTCGTATATGTTGAATATCGGCCCTCTTAGCAGGTGCGACATCTGCAACTCAAACCTATCAATAAACCATAATAATTATTGAATGCGATGAATGCCCTCGGGAAATAAAATATGAATATATCTTTAATATTGATATTAAGATATATTTTATTTATTTAATTTATACACGTAATGCCATAATTACGTGATTAAGCGCTTTGTTTTGAATGTAATACCCCGTATTTGTCTTTTATGCTCTGCCAGCATCGTACTATTTTTAAATAGCTTTATTATATTATAATAAAGTTTGTTTTCTTTAATGAAGCAATTTTCAGTAAATCGAACCTTTAGTGCTCAATAACACAGGCGATTGCTATTATTCGTGTAAGAATTAAACCAACAACGTTGATATGTTTAGGTTTCTCAACAGTAATTTAGGAAACATAAAATAGTAAGATATATACACAAAAAGGGCCACAGAAATTGCATTAGCATATAAATACTAATATGTTTGGTTTAACTTGACCAGCTCAAATTACTGATTCGGTATCATTTAGAAATAGTACATAGGTAACGACTTGAATGGATAAATAAACTGGATTAAAAATTGAAAAAAATGGAAAGAAACAGCATTTCCTTTCTCACGAGATTAATTTTTATAGTAGATTTCAATGAAAAATCTAACAATTTTTTATATTGTCTGTTAGCATCGGTGCGAATGTAAGGGTGATACACGTGCGAGGGTCATCGTACCCTCGGACGTCGACTTTACTTTTCAGAAGTCTTGAGATGCCGACGACGGAGACCTATGTCTGTCATCGGCTGAGGATCGGTGGTAACCGATAGCTAGGTGCGCGACGAATTCTAAGAGTCGCGGATTGTTATGGTTAAAGCTATAAAGATCTCGATACACCTCTTTTGGCGGTAGCCAACAGAGTTGTGTCCCGTGGCCGATGACCCGACGTCATGGTGCTGCGTGGCACGTGTAAAGAGATAAGGGTGTTCTAGGAGGATCTGGCCACGGAGTGGAGAAGGTGACATACCTTCTGGTAAGAGGACCATGATCGACCCTATGGCACTTATCCCAGAACCTTGAGACAACACACGTCGCGAGAAAATTAAATACTTTATATATATATATATCTAACATGTCCAATATGTATATATTAACTGTAGTAAGTAGACTGCGGATGTTTGTGCACATTTATATTTCTATAATCATAGAGAAAGAAATGAAATTTAAATAAAAATGTCTTTTGTCATTTGATGTATGTGTTCTTGAATTTCTGCCAATCTCCATACATTTCCCCCGATTTCTAGTTGCCATAAGTGCATAAACATCCGCAATCTAGTAAAAAACAATAAATTGATCTACTTGTATTGAAAGTTTGAGCAAAATTTTCGAAAATCCGTGCATTTTCAAGTTGTTACTGTGATGCTCCCTCTTAAGAATTATATGCTTAACCCATTCACTGGCAACTACGAGATGTCTCGTAGTTCAAACAAATTCCAATTACTCGAAAGATAAATTTATAGCATTTTGAGTCACGAATTATTACAAAAGAAGATAGTAAATATTCTTTTTAAAACAGCAAATTTGATATCACTTTTTATTATCAAAATAATAACCTAGATTAGACATCCATCTTAAATCTTGTACCCAAGGAAAAACGCTTTTGCGTGGCAGTGAATGGGTCAAAAAGAATCTCAGTTCATCGATCGAACCGTTCATTGCACGAATCGATTAACTCCATAAAACAAAAAATTGAAAAATGGCCTCTAAAATAAATTATGTATTATTCAATGGCCAAAAAAATGGTATTAATCTTTATTAATCAGCAAAGTTATTATAAATATAAAAATTTATGACTATACCCAGTGCTGTGACACTTAAATTAACATATAAGCCGTTTATTGCACAAATCGATAAACTTCATAAAACAAAGTTTAGAAATGCGATGAAATAATATATATCGTTTTTTAAAATTCCCTCTATAATATAAATTCAAATGAATATTGTAAAAGCCATAAATACAGATGTAGCTTTCATTTAACGGTATATAAAATTAATAAGAAAGAATAGCCAAAAAATAATCGTCAGCAGTGTTACAATTTTTACGTGACCGGTTAATCGATTTATGCAGTGAACGGCTCAAAGTGTCAATAAAATGATTGTCGGCGAAAGTGACCTTATTCTCAAATCTACAATAGATAGCTCAGAATTCATAGCAATAGAATGCTAAAAAACATCTCGAGTTGCTGGCATATACCAGAAAAAAATCCCTCGCGTGCAAAGTGTTAAAGATTTTTCAAAAAGTGGAGTTAATCGATTTGTGCAGTGAACCGGTCAATTAGCAATATAATCGGAGAAAGTGTTCGAGAATTCAATTGCATGAAAATGGAAGAAGGTAGACATTAAATGAAAAACAGATATGCCCATATACAATAACAATGGGAGACAAGAAAGGAAGTCATGCGATACCGATATAGAGGCTCGATGCTCTCTTCTCTCGTTTAGATCCCGTTTTATGTACGTGTAGCAGCTTGTCGGGTATAATAAGGTCATAGCAATCTACCCCGTCGCGACCTTCTCTCGGCTTCCACTGCCCCAATATCCTCACATTTTTCTAGTTCACTGACCAGTTATATCTCTCCAAATCGGTTTCTATACTATCGATTACCAGAATGTCACTTTAACCAGGCAATAGCTGTGCTTCATCAGTGGCATATACAGTTCGAATAAAACAAAAAATTGTCGAAACATAATTGTAACCGATAAGAATAAAAGTACGCGTTAAATTAACGTGCATTAGAGTTCTCTCATGGCCAGAAGCGCTATTGAAATTGTCGACGAGTAGCAACACAAAGAGACGCGATAAGACTGCACCAGAGCTATGTTGTATCGTTTCCAGATCATTTCCTTGTTGCTCGTATACCTTTTTACCGACGCTTTCTCTACTCTCGAGTCTATAAAAGTACTTACACGGTACGTAGTCTGTGACGGAGATTGTTTCATGCGATGGTGCACGTGAATGAATACCAATAAAAATTATGCGTACGTACCGTAGCGTGACATTCAAATATGCTCAACCCAGTGCTTCTCAAACATTATCTTCTCGCGAACTCTCACGACGAAGGAAACTTTTTCGGTACACCATCCACGGCTAACTTAAATTATTTATTTGATGTATTTTAATTAAATTTAAATAGTTTCAGAAATATCTTAATTTAGTACCCCGCAATGGGAATAAACTACCACTACTACTATGGAATATCTTAATTTAATTGAAATAATTTCAGAAAAACTTTAATACAGTTTAATTAATTTTAGAAATATCTCAATTCAATTTAAATAATATCAAAAATATCTTAATTC
>NW_026533254.1:1215948-1297982 GCF_026225885.1 Hylaeus anthracinus
TCGATTTAAGTAGACTCAGAAATATTTTAATTTGATTGAAATAATTTCAGAAAAACTATAATACAATTTAAATAATTTCAACAATATCTTAATTCGATATGAATAATTTCAAACATATCTTAACACATTGAGAACAGGTGACGAGATAAAGACGAGATATCTCGTCTTTAGCAAGCCGAACGTACGCAAGAAGAAAAAACGCCGTTTGCAATGTATTAACGTTAATTCAATTTAAATAATTTCACATGCTTCGATTCATACTTTCTGAACGTTATTCACACTAGTGCATAATAATAAATACCTGAAAAATTAATCTACTCTATGAGTCTTTTGAGGCCTTTAAATACTCTCTAGTTATAAATTAAATTTTGCCTTTAAAAGATTAATATTGCATGGATCCTAAATGACGCTTCTCATTGCAAATGATAAATTCAACAAAATGTGCCTTTTATTATTACTTTTAACAAAAGCAGAATAGAAAGTGACGTATATTAAATATGAAACTATAGCGGTCCCAAACTTTTAAGCTTTTCAGTGTTCATTTCCAGTGTCGATGTTTTTACTTATCACAAAGGAACATTTTTTTAATAGGAATAACATTTATCCCGCTACACAATGCGTGCTTTTTGTCTTCCGAAAGATAGTGGACTCCAGTTTGAGAAGCACTGACTTAACCAATGCCAAATTAGTCGTACACATACGTGTGCATACACATCAGTGCAAGGATACGGTAAACTGACGTCAGAGATGTTTAACTTCTAATTACTTCCCGAGTTACCTCACCATTTCACAAAGGGAAAGAAATAATATATTGTATTAATGCTTGTCAGTCTCGATACAAGAATTATTTATTAGAAAACAGCGTTTTCACTCCTAATTTCGACACATCTTCAAACTTGCAGTTATTATAATTAAAGTAAAAGTATTTAATTACAAGTTTGAACGTGAGTGTACGCAAATGGAGTTTAATGTCTATTCATTCGATCTACATGTACATATTTTCATGTTAATTTCGCAAACAATATAAACTAGTAATTGTTGTTTGGACTGTATCTATTTTAGAGATTTCCGAGGATATGCAGAATATCATTGTTTATAGAATTGATTGGTGTGCGAATACTTTCTGCACCCACTGTGTATATAAGGTCATTATTGTGATTTCACGACTTGAAATATTTTTTTATTCTTCCAATATTATTTAAAGAAATTTTCACCAAATTCTTTTATATATCGAAATTTATAAATTTTAATTTTACGGTAGCGCTATTTATTACTATTTATACTTCCAAGTGTCTGTATCGATACAAAAAGCTTATATAAACACTATTTAACGTTGCTCTTAAATTATGTAATGCTTATACTGTAATAATTTCTAATCACAATCTGAACTACTACAAACGATTCTACTAAAACATTTGTGTACAATACTTGATAATTGAAAACTCCATTTATTATTATTATTATTATTATTATTATTATTATTATTATTATTTGCTTTACTTATGCTATTCATAAGTTAAGCCACCGAAAACATTTCAAGATAAACGTACGAGCAAAAATAATTGGCGACAGTCTAATCGAACCTGGTTGTCTTGATGGGAGATTAACAGTTCAATCTTATGTCAATATCCTGAGTAATCACTCGGATGACCTATTGGAGGTCTCACTAGATGGTCTACATTGCACTTGGTTTATGCATGGCGGTGCACTTCCACATTTTACCCGAGTAGACCCACGTTCCTGAACAAACGATTTCCTAGCAAATGGATAGGTCGTGGGGGACATGGAATTAGAATAAAAACTAATCGAAACCAATCTTTCAATGCAACCGATCTTGCATTTAGAGAAAAATGTCAAAGGAAAGAAATGAATGGTTCGAAGAGTACTACTCTTTCAGGACCATATCTTGTTTATGAGTGCAATAATGCATGTCCATTCGATAATTACATTATTTTCTTTTAATGAAAATGCATATTTCTCGTACATAGATCGAATCCTTTCGTCGTTCTACGTAAAAAAGTATGAGGGTAATGGTAAAAGAGTGATTGATTTACGAGATATTTTAAACAATTGTTTGTAATGAAAAAGATGCTGAAATTATCAGAATTGGAAGCAATCACGAATATATTTACGTTTCAGGAAGTTGCGTAATGTACAACCGCTTTCGAGATCCCAAGAAGACGAGTGTCTGGAGGGAATCGTTTGCTTTTCGAGTACAATGGAACAATTGCATGCTTATTACCGTTTGTTTCAAGATTCACATTTTTACGAGTACGTGTATTAATCCAATTATCATCTTTCACTCGCTGATTACAATCAGCTGATCATTGAACATAGCATTGAAAATTAACCGAAAAAATAATAGAAATTACGAAATATTTGTTAATCTTTAAAGTTGATATTTATTGAAACTGTCCAAGACAGATAAGTAACTATCTGTAAACATAATTACTTTTTGGAGTAACATATCCGATTTTTACAAAATTTCGATATATTGTAGTCTTTGATATTTAGAAATATCTCGAAGGATTATTAAACATTTTGAAAATTGTCCATTTCATAGCTGTTTTACTCATTCATTGGCAAAAACTACGAGATGTCTCGTAGTTCGAATTGATTGCAGTTACTCGAGGGATACGTTTATAGCCTTTTGAGCAGAGATGGATAAAACCCCAGGCTTCGAATAAATCTGAAGTTTGCCAATGTGTTTCTCTTGTTTACCTCTTTGGAAAATGTTCAAAAGAGGAAACGAGACAAGTATATCAGCAAACTTCAGATTTATTCGAAGCCTAGGGTTTTGCTCATCACTGCTTGTGAGACACGAATTATTGCAAACGAAGAACGTAAATTTTCTTTTTAAAACAACGAATTTAATATCACTTTCTATTATTAAAATAATAACCGTTAATACACATTTCTATTAAATCATGGCGCCCAACGCAAAACGCTTTACCTGGCAGTGAATGGGTTCAAGTTTTGTGCTACCTATTTTTCAGTGCACTATAACAATTGAATTAGTAAATAGATAAGATTGATATTTCGAGAGGTAACAATGAGGACATAGGACTATCAATTGAAAATTACTTCATTTAAAGAAAAAAATGCGATTAACCATTGTTTCTGCATTTCGTTTAAACAAAGGCGATTTTTCAATGGTTGTCCGCTGTCTAAAGAATTGGAAACGAATAAAAATGCAGTCCAATTTATCCTCAAAATTGAGGGACTGTCAAAAAGATGGAGAGATTTAAATTGGTCGAATGAAAATTAATTCAAGCGAATTCGTGATTTATGTTCACTTAAATTAATCTTCATTCAGCCAAATCAAATATCTCCATCCTTTTGAAAGTCCCTCTATAAAGAGAATAAATGGGACTATATCCTCATTCTTTTTTTCAATTTATAAGATTGAGCGTATCATATAAACGAAGCATTTGTTTAAAACAATTAATTGTTTAAAACAGCAATTGTTTTAACCATTTCTTTTTAAACACAAGTAATTCTTATTTTATACTTATATGTCTTTATCATTTTATTTAAAATATATACGTAAAAATCCGAGACGTTACTCCAAAAAGTGTCATCTACATTTTACATAAAATTTTTGTTATCAAATCGCTAATTGTAAGTAGCGTGTATCACTCTCAAGAGTCATTAAAACTTCGTAACGAAACAAAACTAATACAGTGGGTGTGGACTGTATTCATGCACTGATCAATTTCCCAAAAAATTTTTATGTGAAATTGTAGTTTCTCAACTTTTTTTTTTGTAATCAATATGATATTTTACATATTCTCGGAAGTCTCTAAAATACATATAGTCCAAACAACATTTACTAGTTAATACAATTTATGAAATTAACAAAAAAATGCGAAAAGTGGGTAAAAATATAGAAGCAATAAGTACGATTTGTACGATTCTTATGACGAACCATTCACGGTAGAGTTTGTAACGTAAACACATTAGTGTGTTACTCCGTACGAATTAGAAAACATCAAATTTCCAGTAAAGTACTTTAAAAAAAGACTGTAATAGAAGAATGGAAAAAGATCCCACTTCGAATAACTAATAATTTAGTTAATTTAATGCTTAGAAGAGTTACAATAATTATAAAATCAAAAGGAAATCCCACGAAGGAAGTATTATATACTTATTAATGTAAATTTCTTTTTGTTTTTAATCAAGTTTTAAAAATTAAACAGTTGTGCGAATACGTATTGCTTCAACATTTCTATCGATTAATTGTTTTTTCTTATTAATTACGCAACTTACATAAATAGCTATTTTTGTTTGTAATCTATCTATTTTAGACATTTCCGAGAATATGTAGAATGTCATAGTTTATAAAAAATAAGTTAATAAATTACAATTTTACACAGTTTTTTTGGAAATTGATCGGTATACGAATACTTTCTACACCCAGTGTAAATGTGGATTTACATCTAAATCAATTGAAATTATAAACCGTGACACCCAAACACCGTAATAATATTAAAAAAAAAACAAAAAAAGATTGGTAAACATACCGAGTACAGTTATCGCTGGAAAACTGCGACTTCTCGGTGTGAAATGGTGTACCAAACGTCATAACCGAACAGGTAGACAATCGTTCCTGTCGTGGATGAGACTTCTTGCCGGTCCTGTGCCGCTTGTTGTTACCGGCCGAGTAGCCACGGCCGCCGAACAGTTCGGCTAGTCAGCTGATCGCGCGATGCTTCATCGCTTCGCTGGTGAGCATTATCGCTGGAATCTTCGTGGGAATTGCTCCTCGTGTTCGAGCTGCGACTGTCAGCTCGCGCGATGCAACGCTCAAGTCACAGACGAGTACGAGATGAGTCGAGAACGCTGCGTTAGCTTGAACTTAGATCGTTCAACGATCGCTCGAATTTGATCGAATCGGATTCTTTGTCCTCGTCTCGACGTACGTATAGCTGAAGCGGTCCCACAGACACAAACTTGGAAGTGCTTTCCGGACGAACCGCTCTCCGAACACAACAGGTCGTTCTACGTGCACGGGCTGTCTCCACCAGAGCACGATCCACTTGCCCCGGTTCGTAGACGCTGTATCACAGTCACTTTCTCGCACTTTAAACCAACGAACCGTCCGCGATAGACGTTCAGAGATTCATAAAAAAAAGATCACAGCACTCGATGACGAAAGGGCTCGGCAGGTGGAATGATCGATTACTGAGATCAAACGCGAGAGAGTGAGAGAGAGGGGGGGTGGGAGAGAGGGAGAGAGAGATATCACGAGATTCGATGCAGCGTCTGCACTACTGTCACGAGTAACGGTATCGAGGCGCGGTCGGTTAATACAAATCACCCACAGAAATTTAACCAGGCGACACTCGATCAACGCAGCAAGTGCAACGACCTGTCGCTCGATCTTTTTCTTTTCCGCGCCGCCGTTTCTTGTTGCGCGTCCGTCTGGTGTTCAGTTATCCAACAGATTCGTCGTTGAATTACGTGAAAGTTTTCGCCGAACGGAAACGCGTGTGCACCGAGCACCGATCGGCGGTATGCAGCGCGATTGTGTAGTATAAAAGCCAGGAGCAGCCGACGAAAGCCGATCACGGCCAAGACTAACCGAAAACCACGAACCGACTCCCGCCGCGACTAGCATCCGACTGGCTCCGAACGAAGCCGGTCTACGAAAGCGGAGAACGTCACCACCACCACCGCCACACCCCCTCCCACCACCCCCGTGACCCCACGCCGCGACACCCTGGTCGCGCCATCGCACTGAACACAGACCCGTGTCACTATCCTCAACCCTCTGCAACAGCATCCCGTCGCGATATCGGCCATAAACTGACGAATACACTGATGGACAATACAGTGGGTGTAGAACGTATTCGTACACCGAGCAATTTCCAAAAAAAACTATGTGAAATCGTAATTTATTAACTTTTTTTTTCTAAACAATAGAATAGATATAGAATATATAATAGATATTCAATAGATAATATATAATAGATAAACAATAGAATAGATAGAGTACAAAAAAAGTAACTATTTATGTAAGTAACGACATTTAAAAAAAAAAAAAAACAAAACACACAAAACAATTGATCGATAGAAATATTGAAGCAATAAGTATTCGTACAAGTGTTCGATTTTTAAAAACTTCATTTAAAAAATAAAACGAAATTCACATTAATTGATAAATAATTAATATGTGGGGTTTCCTTTTGATTTTATAATTACTGCAACTCTTCTATGTATTAAATTAACTATCATAAATGTCGATGTTATTCGGAGTAGAATCTTCTTTCATTCCTTTATTAGAGCATTTTTTAAGTCTTTTTTACTAGAAATTTAATGTTTCCTAATTCCCACGAAGCAATAAAATGATGTGCTTATGTTACAAATTTTACTATAAATTGTTCGTCATAAGAACCGTGCGAATAGTTATTGCTTTTATATATCTACCGAGTTTTCGTATTTTCTTGTTAATTTCGCAAATTATATAAACTAGTAATTGTTGTTTGAATTATATTCTAGTGATTTCCAAGAATATGTAGAATATCATTGATTATAAAAAGAAAGGAGTTAATAAACTACAATTTTATACAAAAGTTTTTTTGGAAATTGATCGGTGTACGAATACATTCTACACTCACTGTAATTATAAGACACCCCGAAAAATATTGGTTTAAGTACTTAATAATGTAGTTATATCAAAATACATTTCGTCAAACGAAAATGGTTTATTTTTTAATAACAACTTCATAAATTTTGCGAAAAATGATATAACATTTCTAATTTATTCGAAAATAATACGATTTCGATTGGACATAATTATAAGACACTCCTTAAGGGGGGAGTTTGGTCCAGCTAATGTATTTTTTTAATGCATATAATTTCCAGATATAATTAATTTTTGTTATTGAAACTTTTTTACATATAAAGGGACGTTCAAAGGAGAAAATTTGACAGTGTAGATTTAATTTGAATGTATACATATATAATTATAGTAGTCGCAAGGAAAAGATTCAGTGAAAACGGTGGGACGCATAGCTCATCGAATTTTTATCCGATTCACTTGATTCAACGCTTAAATTGAAGGTAATTAAGCTTATATGCTAATGAACCTCGACTCTTAATGAATTATTATTATAGTATAAAGTTATTGCAAAATAACGGCCGACATGTATCGTTCATTTTCATGTTTTTTGTCGCCATTTCTGCAATTAACAATTTTTTTTTTTGCAAATTGAGGTTCATACTATGATACATTCAAATTAAATCTACACTGTCAAATGTTCTTCTTTGAACGTACCTTTATATGTAACAAAAAGTTTCAATAACAAAAATTAATTATATCTGGAAATTATATGCATTAGAAAAATACATTAGCTGGACCAGACTCCCCCCTTAATAATGTAGTTGTATTAAAATACCCTTCGTCAAACGAAAATGATTTATTTTTTAATAACACTTTCATAAATCTTGCGAAAAATTATAAAACATTTCCAATTTATTCGAAAATAACACAATTTCGATTGGACATAATTATAAGACACTGTTTAAGGGGGTATCCTGAATTAGGAGGTCTAAAGAAAGCGGTTTTTCGTGAATTTTTTAGGATGGAAAAAAATAATTAATTCTATCGAACTTTTTATCCAATTTTCATACATATTTGAGCAGTCTGTACAAATTTTGTCAACAAGAAATATTCAAATTGAGTCGACTGTGACGCACATTTGTAGGCCACCTCACAATTAAAACCTCCTATCGGTGGGAAAGATGCAGCTCGTAATTTTGGTTTGACACAAAAAAACCAAAAGAAATTTTCATTTTCATAGATTTTTCTTCTATTTGAACTAAGAAAATTCATACAAAAAAATGTTAAACAACTTTTTTTTCAAACTTGCAGTAATTTCACATTTCACCATTTTTGCGGGTTTTTCTTAGTTCACATACAAGAAAAATGTATGAAAATGAAACTTTCTTTTGGTTTTAATAACACATAAAATAATAACACATATATTTCGTTAAAAAACTAACACAAATAGTCAGTTATAGTTTTCATTTAAAATAGATAAAGACATCTTTTGATTAACCCCATCGACGACGTAGTTTCTCTTTCAAATGAAACAGACTTGCCAGCTACAAAACTTGAATCAGCAAGGGTTAAATCCCTAACAATATTCACTACTTCGATTGTAGAGACGTTTAAGATAGTCGAGTGTAGGTGTCGGTAACATTTCAAGCGTATGATATGCTCGCTCGTGTTTAAAAAAAAAAAAAGAGTATCGTATGTACGATAGGAAAGCTATCGATGACGCAATCCATATCGTCTATCGAGTATATCTCACGTCAGGTCATTACTTCCAGCCTCTCGGCATGGTCCCTCGGAGCCTGACCTATCCCGAGATAGGAAGATATTTCTGCAAAGGACTGAATTAACGATCGATGAGACGGTTGGAGGGTTGAAAGATCGAGTGATTGCGAAAGCCATGAAACGAAAAGAGGATGAAGACCGTTCGACTGTGACGTCAGTCTCAATTTTATCTATCCGTAGTACACTGTTGAGAATTTTATGCTACATTCAACACAAACCACATATATCAAACGGTCCACCAGCTATTTTTGTGTTAATTTAACATAACATGTGTCAATCGATTACGCAAGCTCTATGTTCAATAGATTAACACAAAAGGTTGGTAACTTTAACAAACTTCTAGTGTTAAACTTACACAAGAAATGGGTTAAATCTACATCTTTTTAATGTTACATTAACACGTAACCATTCGTTAAATATTAACATAAATATTGTTCAAAAACTAGAATAAATGGTCAGTAACCCTTCTACGAAACATCTCTTGTATATATCAGAAACGTTTATGATTCGTGTCCGCACAATGTTAAATAATAAATATTATGGCAATATTGCCAGCCTGATAAAAGTACAGATTTAATTTGAGCACCCACGCGCATCCCTTCGTGAAGCACAAGACTAAAAATACAAACGCTTTGTATTATTCGTGCTAAAAGTATGACCAATGAATCCATTCTCTTTTTATACGTCTGACTCAGCATAATATTACTAGAAAAAGAAAACATAAATATACGAATGTTTTTAAAGTGTACAGGGGAAGCAGAAACGCTGACGAATAGGAGAACGTGAAATTCGAAGTAGTTCGACTAAAAATAAAGGCGAAATTCATCGTTAGATACACCTACCTAGAAATTCCACACTCTGCAACTTAAACCGCTTATCCTTAGTTTGCATTACCAGTTCTTGATAATTTTACCGGTTTACCATAAAGATAGATAAACACGAGAAATTTCGATAACTCAAACGGTACAAATGAATACAGTTGTTGCTTTGCACAAAATAATTATATCATGATGCCTCTGCAAGCATTTTTATTAAGTTGGTATTTATGGTTTTCTTTAATCCAACATTTTTCTATCGAATACAAAGTACGAAGACAAAGAAAATTGATTAAAGTATCCATATGTGAATTTATTCGAAACGTGGTTACAAAAATCATTATTTTTTAAATACTTAAATACTACCTTTTTAGTTGAGACAAATTAAAATTAGGAGAAGTAAATTATGCACTCATTTGCAACACGCTAGTTTTCCTTATTTAACATGCTTGAAGGTATATTCTTCTCGTCTGTAAGGACAGAAACACGTATTATTTGTTGGGATTACTTACAGAATAATGAAATTAAACAATGCACGAAAGTAAAAGTTTATACAAGTTTACCAAGTATATGAATTTCCTCGGGTGAATTCATGGTCACTGAATTACCTGAATTAAGGTGAGAAATAGGTTTAGACTCAAAGAGGCTGAAAAGAAGAATTGCATGCTCAAAACGAAGGATATGAAGAAAAAGAAGGATTGATACATGGTGCTGGAATCGTTGGTTAACCAGTAAGTAGTTTAAATCAATTCGTTACTGTTTGAACTTTTTCATTTCCCTATTTTTTTTCCAAACGCGTTTGTTTTGACTTTTTTTCAGCTTGCGTACATTCTAGCTCAAAAACTTTTCAACCAATCATTTTAAAAATCGATAGTTTCTTTATAGAATTAGGCTCTATATGAATCTAAAGGAGTAACGTTATTGTTTAAAGTATTTTTTTGATTACAAAAGAAGTCATGAGAAAGTGACAAAAAATTACGCTCTTTTGTTTAAACACCTCTGAAAATGCAATTTGCAATTTTTTAGAGGCTAGCGCTAAAGTAAATTTGAAACTCTATTGGTTTCAAATGAAAACTGTGGCTTTCAGAATGTACACAAACACGTTACATCTGATGGTGACCTCCGATAAGTGGCAGCTGATATTTTCCATATTTTCCGAGGAAATACTTCTAAAAGATTACAATATTTATTTGAGTATATGCATAAAGTGTTCTCACAGTTGTAATAAATTATATATTCCTTTCTTGAGAAAAGAATTCATATATATCACTAAAAAAATGTAGTCCTAAACCTATTTCCCCTCTTAATGAAATTTGTACACGTAAAAAGTTATCATTATATACCAAGATTCTTTAAATTGCAAACTTCAATTTTTACGACTTTTGGTTAAAATTGGCATGTTCATCGCAGTTTTTGATACATCACAGTTGCACCAATTTATAAAGTTTACATGTTCATATGCAAATCGAATACTAAAAATGATGTTTGAGCCTATAAGAAGCACATTAGATAATCGTTCGAAAGGTATGTAACGTGCATATAACGTGTAATCAAATTGAACTTAAAACCGAGGTCGAGAGAAATCGATTTATGATAATAGCTCACGTACATCGGAATAACAATTTTTTGAGTTTCCCATGGTCTATTTAGACAACTAACGTACCGTCAACATTTATTCCGATGCCCTTAAAGAACACATAGATGATTATCTAAATACTTTTGTTGCATCGTTAATGGTCTACACGTATCCAATGTGCATGCACACATTCCACTACTTGGAACGCATTAAGGGGCTTGGAACATCAAAAATGAAAAAAAATTTGTATTTCGCGCTCTATTATCGATATAAATGTTATCTAATCGTTCTTAATTTTATCAAAATCGATTAAAACACTGCCTTTTTGAAAATTTACGGATTTCTTTACCTGAGAAAACAATACACTATGGCTGTACTCAAGTTAACCGCGTTTCCGTCTTCCACAAATTTGATTGTCATTGTTTTCTCTTCGAGAAAGTTGTCAGTTGTATTTCCTTATATTTTTTACAGTTTTATCGCGTTCTTTTTACTAAGCTCGTGTCGTCGAACTTGTTTTGTGAGAAAGAAAGAAATTTTGTTTTCAAAAAAATCTTTTTACCACTTCCAATGCTCCAAATTCAATTCTGTTTGCGTTGAACTGTTCAGAATCGCTTAAATTTTAATAAAAAAAATTTTTTTTTCAAGTAGTTTTCTTTATTTTTTGATGTTCCAAGCCCCGTAAGAAATTGGAGAATAACGTTACTCGTGACTCTTTTCATTCTTAACCGACTTCGAAAAAGGAGGAAGTTACTCAATTCGACATGCGTATACTTTTATTTTTATGTCTGTCGTTTTATATCAGTTGGTCCCGTTACCAAGATATTTTGCTATTTCTCATTTTCTAAGTACACATTTATCCTTGACCACCAGAGCACAGCAATGAAAACTAATTTCTGGAAAAAACAGCAAACCAGAAGTCTAAGCAGTTTGTTTATTCGTATTTTGTCTTCATTTATATGAAGTCTATTTTGCCTTGAACTCCATGAAGGTGGTGCAATAGACATAGCAAATCATAACCCATGGAATAACACTATGCCTTCGGTGCAACATCGGTGATACGTGAAATCGACCTTGTAAAAGGAAAAGGGGCGCACGAGGCAATACACGAAAACTTTTCACGTCCCTCGAGTGGATCTCGTGGGTGTTAAAACCTTCGATCGAACTTGCTGACCGAGATGTTACAAGGACGGTATTTTGCAGCCGCAGCTGCAGGCTACACGTATTCGCGTATAACGCTGCGACGTCGGAAAGAAGTAGCGCGAGCGTGCATTAAGATAATTATTGTTCTAGCGCGGATGCAGAAATAGCGAAAACTCTATGAACTAACTGTGCGTAAGCCTGGTCAATCTCTTAACAACTTTTAGTTATTAAGTAATTATATCGTAACGTTTAACAGACACTGGTGATAAGGTTCTCCAGTGAAAGAGTAATCCGCTTTTCAGTGGGTGATCCACAAGTTTAATTATCTGTTTACAATATTACTGTTGCACGCCGTTTTCAATTAACTATATTTACGCCAAACTCGCTCACTATGAACTGAATTCAATTTTCATCTATTGGATTTATTCCAAGGCGTAACGAATAATTTTTAATGCCATTTTATTGTTACTTAATTGTGTCTGGTTTAGAAATTCGTTAAAAAGAGCGACATTCAAATATATTTATACCCCTTTTTTCATTCATTTTGTATTTCACGAAAAATATTATGACGTACACATATTCGTGGATACGTTCCACAAAAAGACATTGTGAACGATAAATTGTAAACGAAATACGTATAGTTTGGTCAATTATTAAATTAAATTCATTTATTTAAACATAAAATAAAAGCTAAGTACAAATGAAAAACATAACACATGTGATTATGCATAATTCACCGTAACATATACAATTGTTTGATGCATTATTCAATTTAGTTTAACGTGAAATGTTTTTGCATTTAATTGAAAAATGTGTTTTTAAGACTAGTCTCATTTCCCATCGCGATAGAAATAGTAACAATTGATAGTAACAATTGAACGCGATAGAAATAGTAACAATTTACCTGTACCGTTTCTCTGCCCGAATTTCTAAGTGACTTGTTCCTTCATAATTAAGCTTTAGAAATAACGTAGAAAAACTTCGTCTTTCGAGAGAGACCTTATAAGATCGGACAGAGAAAGGTTACATATAACTCTGCGTGATATCAGAGTATGTATTAGGTCGTCCCATAAGTTCATGCCACTTATTTTTCTGCTACTCAAATTAATATATAAAACATACCCTTAAGTGTTCTAAGAAAAGGTAATCTCTCTCGTTTTGCAATATTTTCCCTCGTTTCTGACATGGTCATTATACTGTCACTATAAAATTTCTGTAGTCTTTTTTTTTTTATTAAGGGGTTAGTCCCAGTTAGGAAAACGAAAATGGACACTTTCTAGTGTGTTGTTTTTAAGGTTTTAAATAATAATTTTTGTTTAAAGTATGTTAACGTATGTCTTGAAGAACTATGAATTTTTGTTTTAAAAAAAGGTTAATTCATTTCATCATAACAGGCGATGGCGTGGGTGGCCACTTGGTTTGCAGCGAGCAAGATTTCTTCAAACTGGTGCACCTGAAAACAAAACTAAAGGTAGATTTAGAAAATATATTAGACTAACGGGTCCCTGATCGAAGGATTTTTTATTTTCTTATATACTTTTCTTTTTATTCCCTATTTAATCACTTAATTTTATAATGAAAATTGAACTTCAACTTCAAATGTACGTCACTTTGTTTTAAATTAATTTTTTCCAAACCAAAATCCTTCGATCAGGGACCCGTTAGTCTAATATATTCTCCAAATCTACCTTTATGTTTGTTTTCAGGTATACTAGTTTGGAGAAATCTTGCTCACTGCAAACTAAATGGCCACCCACACCATCGCCTGTTATGACGAGATGAATTAACCTTGTTTTAAAACTAAAATTTGTTTATAGTTCTTTAAGATATATTTTGTCATATATTTAAATTTCGTTAATAAAAATTATTATTTAATACCTTCAAAACAACACACAAGAAAATGTCCGTTCTCATTTTCCTGACTGCGACTAACCTAACCCCTTAAATGTTGCCTCAGTCTGCACCACGAACTTATGGGACGACCTAATATATATTTTTTGTTTTTAACAAGTAACACGTGACCCGTTACGAAAGCTAACATTTTCACGACCCACTGTATGTACATATCCTTCTAATGCGTCCTATACGTCTTGTCCTCTATGCAAGCGCAAGTATTCCAAGCAAAGATCACTCTGTTCTAAACCTAGTTAACACAGTCGTGCTGCACAACAAACCCAAAAGAAAAATTCCCTTGAAGCTGTCGCGTAACTGGTACGTTTGTAATTGTCGTCTATGGACACCGTGCCTCCGCTGTCGATGCAAATGTTTGGCTGCGACAAACTAGGTCGGCGCGGCAGCGTCGGTCCACAGAATCATCCGCGTAGCATTCGATTGTCCTGCTTTTTACCAGAGAGCACGAGGAACTTCCGATAGGCCGACGAGACCTGGTCTTCCGTGGCTACGCCAACAAAGAGATTTCGGCCTATCGAAAACTGGCTTCATGCCGAGGGAACCGAGGAACACAGGATGCAGTCTCGACCGACAACGCCCGGAGTGCATTACAGCAAGAACGATGTGCGTTCGCATCGCTGCTCTACATCATACGCCAAGTTCCTCGCATAGAGGTATGCTAGGCTGGGAATGATGAAAACTCGAAGGATATATGGATCGATGTTCGAATGAGATCCTTTTTAATACAATCACTGTCAGACAAATATTCTAGAAAGGAGGGTGCTGGAAAATGGCGATTTCCTTACTAATTATGCACTTCAATATCTGAAAATGATGACGATGAACCATAAGATATACAGTGCGTCCACGCTAAAGTGTGACAGACCCATATTTTAATAACTATCGATGATACGAAAAATTTGTTTATATGTAAATTGCAAGATACAATTGCTCTATATTGTGGCGTAAATGAAATTTTCTTTTATATTATTAATTTCAAAGATATGATGGTGAAGTTTCGTTTTTTAAATGGAACTATATATTTTTGGGGAGACCATGCGATAGTGCTTTTCAAGACGAATCCATTGATCCTTAATGTATTTACCCGATTTTTATTAGTTTTCAAGATAGAAAGCTTCAAAATTTACTTATTTTCAGCGGAAAAATCTTATTGTCAGTTTGAGTGACCGCGCAGGACCGCTTTTATGACTTGTCACTCAAATCGAGACTTGTCCATTGAAAATCAGTAAATTTCGAAGCGTTCTATCTTGAAAACTAATAAAAATTGGATAACTTCACCATCATATCTTTTAAATTAATAATATAAAAAAAGAATAGCTTACGCCACCATATAGAACCCATTGTATCCTGCAATTTACATATAAACAATTTTTCGTATCATCAATAGTTATTGAAATATGCGTATGTCACACTTTAGCCTGGACAACCTGTATGTAGGTGAGTACGACTATTATCAATTTTACATGTTTCCATCCATTTTTGACAATTCTCCCATCACTTCAGGGAAAAATGATCAAGAAGTTTGTTGTTCTATAGGTCCTGGATGAATTTATCGTTTCCATGATCATTTTTGAGCATCCTCCTTTCTGCTAGGATCAAATATTATTTAGACTGTTCGAGATTACATAATCAAACATTTATCATGGTATTTATGTTTGTAACTTCGTCAAAATTCATGATTTTCAGTTAGATTCATTTGCTCTGATTTTTCCCCTAAGCCGTCACATGTGGCCCTTCGAACAGTGTAACTTTGTCCTAAGAAGTTTTTTCGTACAACGAAAAGGCACGGAGATATTTAGGTGTTCTGTTTCTTCGAACTCACCCTGTATATGTAGATAAGTAAAAAAGTTGCGTGGCTACTTTTCGTTATTTTGGAAAAATAAACTGAACTATACTGATATTATTCTGAGCCTTGGTAATGCAATTATCCTATGCAATATCGATGTAATTGGTAGGGTATAAATTAGGCGAGATTAGGAGAGAACGAACATTTGACTGGTGCGCGTCTAATTTGGTACGACTACGACTTGGCCAACATGTATGGCCATTACTCATTCGCCTACTTGTGTTAGAGTTTGTAAACATTAACGGTGCTATAGTATCAGCTGTTTCAACTGGTTATAACTTGTTAGAAGATTGCAAGATCGACATAAAACGGATACTATCTACCATACCAGTAAATGTTTACAAACATAAATACGAGTATTGAACGAGCATTTCCGTTGGCATACCAGACGCGGATGCAACGAATTTTCGTAATGGATTTTTCTGGAAAAGAAACAAACAAATTTTGTTTCCTACGTATCACCTATTTTTACATGTATAATTATTCCTGTCAACAGTGCCATTTATACTAAGAGAACTCTTGTAATGACTTCAAAATACAAACACATGGAGAACATGTACCTGGTTGATTCTGCTTCGTTTGCTTGGATTTTGTTACACATTATATTATTATTGTGTAATTTATGTATTTAGTTTTAATATCTTCGATACAGTATCCTATGATGTCCTTGATACTAATACATGCTTGGAACCCCAAGTTAACTACCAGCATGTTAATTACTACACCAGAATCATATTTCTGTTCAGTACAACAATAAATAAAACAATAAATATAGTTGTTTAAGACTATTTAAAAATGATAATAATTATCTATTAGATAATAGAAATTCCGCTCTTGAATTTAAATTTTGTTGGAATCGAGTCGGGCGATTCTACGATTCTGCGATTATATTTCTGTTCAGTACAACAATAAATAAAACAATGAATAAAGTTGTTTAAGAATATTTAAAAATGATAATAATTATCTATTAGATAATAGAAATTCCGCTCTTGAATTTAAATTTTGTTGGAATCGAGTCGGGCGATTCTACGCCGAGTTACGACACTTCAAAGTCACGTAAAGTTTTATTAAGAAACAGTTATTTACGAGTATTTAATAATGATAATAACTATCTAATAGATAGCAGAAATTCCGCTCTTCAATTTAAATTTTGTTAGAATCGAGTCGGGCAATTCTACACCGAGTTACGACACTTCAAAGTTTCCTATATGTATATTAGATACTTATGAATGAATGATTGGCCCAGTGACCTATAAATTCCTGGAAATGCGTACACACTATGTAGTAACGTAGTAAAAATCGTAAACGCAGTGTCTAACGTAGTACATATTTCCAAGAAGTTGACAGCAATCACCTTTACATAGTTTGTCTTGAGAATTTAATGAGTTCCTTTCAAACGATTTGGATGAAACTTGGTATACAGGAGTTTTTGACGTCGCTGATTCCAAATCTGAACTCTGCTTTTAGAAATTCAAAATGGCGGATACAACATGGTGGCACAAAATGCGAAAAGTGACTGAATTTGGTTGAAACTGAGTATACAGGAGTTTTTGAGGTCGCTAATTTCAAATGTGAACTCTGCTTTCAGAAATTTAAAATGGCGGATACAACATGGTGGCACAAACTACGAAAAGTGACTGAATTTGATTGAAACTTGGCATACAGGGATTTTTAGAGGTGCTGATCCCAAATCTAAACTCAAAATTTATAAATTCAAAATGATAGATCTAAAATAGCGACGCAAAATGCTATATTGACAACAAATTAAAAACATACGGATATGTAATATTAAGTATGTTATAAATTGAAAACGCAAACAATATGCGTGTTTTTGCTTCAAATAGAAAAATTCTCTGCAGATTGGCCAATCGATACTTGCCACGCTTATACCCGGAATACTAAAAGGTAGAATAATGATAACCAATGCTTTTCGTGTTCGATTATCGCCAAGGAAGTCATTTTTTATGAACACGTAAAGTTTGTCTGCAGTATCCTTGAACCTTCGTTTCGTTGCTAGATACGTGGTTGTAAATGTACTAAAACTTCAAAATACGCAGTCACGCGAGGCGCAGCAGGGTGTCTTTGTACGTCAGCTACGTCTAACCTAATCTTTTATTTTTCTTCCATATCATAGATAATATAACATTAGTATCGCTACAAAATTGCGATAAAAATCATTTTTGATTACTTAACAAACATCACTAAACAGATCTTCCATTAAGTGAACAGTTTTCGAAAGAAAAAATAAAAATGATTGAGAGTAGCGATGATTTCCATGCGTACAAGGTGGCTTGTCTCCTTTAAAGACTAAAATAAAACTTTTCAGACAAAGTGGTATTGGTTTAGCTTCGCTCCTAAAACAATATACATACGTATAAGTACGCAAAGATTTATATAGGGTATGTCTCTGAAGCGAAGATTAACATGTCCGAAAGCTGACGAGACAGAACATTTTCTGCGATGCGGTAAATCAATTGGCTATAACTCTGGAAAGTCCAACGCTCGGATGGAAGGGGCAGACGGACGTATGCATTTGACGGAAATCGTCTATTTTCGATGCCTGCCACGGATTTGGAGCATGGACATTGAAATAAATTGAGTTCGATCGCGGTCTGATTTCATCTCCGACCGCCAGGACCAGATTCTGTGCGATTTACACATTTTTTTATCTCACATTCTCCCGTATCATTAAGAAAGTCATCGAGAAATAAATACTATAGTTGAAAATGTTAGCGGAAGATCGCCAAATTAATACTCGTGAAGATTTCAACTGGACTAAAAGTTTGTTTCGCGAATTGGAAGCTGCATTACCTAACGTTTCGAATAAAATGTTTTCTTTTTATATTTAAAAACTTACATTTGGCTTACACTTTAGGTCGTTTAGAATGTCCACTGTACAGTTATTCCCTGTTCGCAAATCCTAGTTGTTGCCGAAAATAACTTTAAAGGTAATTATTGGCGAGCGTTACGCGAATCGATATAGCTCGTTGACTTAATTTTAGTTTTCGTCTGTATATTTATGCTCGAAGACACTGGCGCCAGGTCTTTCTGGACAGTTAAACGCGTGTCCTCGAATCCCGACTAAACAGTGAATCAAAAGACACTTGTAGGCTGTACGACGTGATATCTTAACCGTGAAGTTATTGTAAAAGTGAATATAAAACGGTACTCGCGTTTTTATGAAATTTTAATGGACAAAAATTTCGATATAAAGTTTGAATCTAAAATCGGTATTCGATTAAGCGAGGATACCTCTACGTTTCGGGCAAACTATATGTAATCCTCCTCGAGTAGGTATATATCAATACAAACTAAAATTAAAAGTAAATACATAACTGTATAAATGAGTATCTCGAAATTTTCCTTTGTTTCTTTTCTCTTTTAGAGATATCTCGAAAACTGACAAATTAAATGAAATATCTAAAATTACAAGCCAAGACACAAGTGTATAAACGAAATAAACATAGAAAAACTCGAATGGAATATCTTGAAATATCCCTTGTTTCTTTCCTCCTTTTGAGATAATCTCAACAATAGAAAATTAATTCGTGTATCATTTAATACCAAAGATGATACATTTTTCAACGTGTATAAATTAAACATCACGTAAATTTGATTCTTCTTAAGTGTAAATTTGTTTTCTCCCATTTCATTTCTCTTCGCGTTTACTTTCGTCGATTTCACTTTCTCGATTGCACTTTTCCTTTCTAATTTCAAGGTTATTGAACGTTATATCGATAAAGATACGTCGAAACTTGTCTTGTTCCAACTGAACAAAACAAAAAAACCACACGTTTCACGTAACAAGAAATTCATAGAATGTTTTTTTATTCAATTCACGCGAAAAGACAGCATAAACATCGCGGCAATCACGAGCACGAATGTGTCAAACGAATAGGATGTTACTCATCCGATCGGGGTTCAAAAATAAACTCAAAATATTCTTACTGGGTTTCCTTTAATTAACACATATGGCAAACATTGATAAAAATTCGAATCACAGAAATGAAAGAAATAATTTTGTAACGTAATAGATTCCATGCAAACTAGTTCTGCTGAAAATCAGCAATTATAATTCAATCTGGTTAGCAAGAAATGAAATGAGTCGCATAAAAAATCAACCAGAATTCCGTGAAACATAAAAAGGAAGTCGAAAGTGTCGTTTCTTGGAAGGAGCGATTCGCATGAGAACATTTATGCCATTCCACCGTTTTCTTGGTACGAAACTGATCTCTTGTTTCTGGATTCCTTTCCCGAATCTTCCTCGCACATTTTAGATATTCTCCTCGAGACGACACATTACCTTGCGTAACGTTTATGCGAACTAACCAAAATAAACAAACGCCCCACTCGAAGTTCAAGTTTTTCGATGTTTTCACCGGTTCATTGCGAAGGGACCGCCGCCTACGAGCGTCCATAGTTCATAATTGATCCACTTAACGATCACGTAGAAAAATAGCAAACGATTGATCGTGCAAGCGACCTCGTAGACGTTTCTTTCGGTGGAGGAACCGAACAGGAGATCTCGAAGAACCGGCGCGTCTTTCAGGAAACTTTGCCTCCACGTTTCGTGATCGGAATTCGTATCGTTCGTTGCGATCGTGGTCCTCGTTTCAGGGGCTCGAAGCTCGCGCGAGCCCTTCGGCTCGTTCAGCCAGTTCTCGACCGTTTGGAAAATCGAACAGGACTCGGCCATGGTTTCTCGATATCGACGCGCGATGATTCGTCGCTAAAGCTACCATCATCGGCGCAACCGACGGATAACTGATCCCGTCTGTTCATCGCTGAGCGAAGGTTACCCATGCGAATGCCAACTTTGATCTACCTTCGGTTACCTAACAGCTCTAGAATCGTCATCGGTTAAAAGTGCCCGCTGCTTGATTGCGAAACTGGCGTGCGCGTATATTGATGTGCCACTTGTCAGTTCTAACATTGAATGAACATCCAGCGCAGCTTCTCGCGGAACTATGAAATCTACATAATAGACGACCCGAACAATGTTTCACTGCCAGTGGAACATTATTCAAACTTCAAACAGGTGGGTAGTCTGTTCTGCTAGCATTGTTTACTGCCTCGAACCTTGCCTCGCTCGCTTTCCCCTCAATTTTTGTATGCGTGTATTAGGTTGTCCCAAAAGTTTCTTTTGTTTTATTAATAAGTAATACATACACAATATTTTACCTTTTATGCTACACTGCTGAATTATTTATGGTCTATTTTGCTTTGTTACAAATTAATTTATTATCTTCATTGATAATCGAAGCAATTCATTATTATTATTATTATTAATATTATTACTGTTATATTAGGTTGTTGAATATAAAATGTTCGATTTTGTAGAGAAGATTCAAACATCTGTATTTATGTTACAAATTAACTTTATTCATCAGAATAAACATCAACAGATTCAGTGCATTTTAATCAACGATATACGAATGCATTTATTTCATTTTTGTAAAAACGTTCGTTTCTAGTCACGACGAAGTTGTCGAAGGTGTTTTTGATGAATGCTTCATCCTTGTTTTCTATGATGGGATGAGAAAGCTTTCTATCTGATGGAGAAAATGCATTCTGTTGAGGAAAGCTACGTAGAAAAATAAGGCAATTCACCTGTATTTTTATCTATCCTCAATAAAGCTGTGCGAAAAAAATTCTGTTTATATTCGAGCGACCCTCGTACTTATATTAGGTCGTACCATAAGTAACGTCATCTCTTACATTACTCTGAAAAGACATTATTTTTTAGGCCACACATAACAAGGATAATAATAAACAAATACATAAATAGAAACTTTTATCACATCTACCACGCATCTTGGACCTCGTACTAAGCGATTACCATCTATTTTGATCAGTGCAACATTTTTTAACCAGAAAAAATTTAACAATATTGAACACGTAAAATCACTACTAGAGGAGTTTTCTAAATTAAACCTCTGATACTACTAGACTAGATGACTCTTCTAAATTAAACCAAAAGATGAAGAAAGGTTATAGAAACGGGATTGTCCATACGTTTCCGATTAAAGTAAGCATAAGTTTTCATTTCTTTTATCGTAAGTTAACGTTGGAAAACGATATGGGATGGTCTAATATAAACACTACCATACAAAAGAACTACATAATAAGGAAAGCTTTTTAGTTGTCCGCCTCCGATTGTTTTGATTTTTGTGTATGTTTTAAAGGACCGAAAAATAATTTTGGTATATATGTACCAAAGATATACGTATTTTTTTATATTGGCGTACTTTTACGTATACGCATTATATAAGTATTTTTTTTAAAGAATTCTTCCGTTAAAAACAATACGGACTCGCATTTACATAAATTTACATGCTCCAAGTGAACACATTGCAGTGTTCCGTCTTTGTTCAGCAAACTATGTACAATATCGTAGAAGTAACCGCACAGTAAAGCTTGCACGTGTGCCACCCTTTTAATGCTTACAAGCTTTTAAATGTAGTTACTATTGCTAAACCTACTATAAAATAAGAACAACGCGACAAATAATTGAACATTTCCATTTTTCACACTATAGTTTGAGCAAATGTCGAGGGCAGACGTTCCTAGAGATGGAAAAATCGCGCGATAGTCAACGAGTTGATTCAGCAGTGAAAATGTTGACGAAACAGAAACATTTCAATGAAAAGTGACGTATGAAAGGATGGTACAAAGGAGAAGAATTTAATTTCAAACGAGATTTTATCGCAGCCTCACGGAGAAATCGTTTCGGCCGTTGACACCGGGTCATTCCTATAAATAAAAGGGCCAACAGGGTGCATTCTAGGATCTCGAATGCTCCTAAAATAGCGGGAATGTCGACGGGACAAAACGGAACGACGTCCACATGTCGTCGCTGCTGAAAGCCATCGCGTCAAACAGTCATCAAGAGTACAGCTCCCTTTGTTTAATTAATATACTACAGAAATAACGTTCGAACACTTTATCTGGAGTGAGAAGATATCGATGACAAAGACAAACATAGAATTTATCACGGGATTTTCAATGTAAATCATGAGCAAATTCAGCGAATAATTTTAATATCTGATAACTTCACAATTTTCACTTTGTCGCTTTGTAACTTCATCTATTTCCACCATTTAATGTCAAATCATTGCTCCATGAACGAACATCGAAGCGTGTCTCGTAATCCACAGTTTTAAAAAAAAGAAACAACATAAAAGTATAGAATGCAATTTATTGTAAAATTACTTATACTCTACCGTAACGTTTCACAGAAAGACATTAAGCCCATTTTATATAACCTCTTGTTTAACTAGTTGTAAGCCTTATGTACAGCTTTATTATTCTCTTATGAGAGCTAAATTTAAGCTTAAATAAAAAAAAAAACTTTATCTAGAATTTAGAATGAAAAAAATTGAAATTGATGTATTACATTAAAGCATTAAACTTTTACTGATAAACTTCTTTCAGACGTTATGGCATAATACCAATTATTGTTTCATTCGTACCTTCTATGACTATCGAGGAAATTTGTCTAAATTAAATGACTGGTTTGATGTTTCCAACTAAATGTTTCATTATAAATATATGTACACGAATAAACCTTGGAATCTTGTATTATGCACGAAACAAAGTCCTAAATTTATTAAATCCTTTTGTAGGGGAGGTATTATATTATGTATTTGTTTCTCGAAATAGTGCAAGCAATAACACAAATGTTCTACGAATACGCGTAATCAACATTTAATGCTCTCAAATAGTATAATATATTTAATACTCTCATACTTTTTCAAAAAGCATTAGTATATGTATAATGATAATGTATAACATATAGTAATACGTAGTATTCGCTTAAATATTAATAACAATTACAGTTCGGCATAAGTATTCATTGAAGACATTAATCATCGGAAATTTTTCTATATTTTCATATCTATTGATTGTAATAAATAAAAATTAAATCAATTATTGACAATACTTGTTGCAGCAATTATATGGAATATGTTTTTGCTGTAATGTTAATATTTCGCCAATTATTTTCTCGTTGGATCCACCGAGAAAATAATTCTTTTCTTCGAGAGTTACAACTTGTAACTTGTAACTTACAAGCGATCCACGAGTCCCGCGCCGAGAACTTATTATTCAATGATCCTTTGGTCGCTATGGATTTCGCGTGCGTGTCACGTGTCCGTTCTATTTATTTCTGTCTAATTACTAACATTTCCTTGATTCTCGTAGCTAGATATTGCGTCAAACAAAAACATCGCTTCCGCCATGAAATTTTGTGCAAAAAGTATGTTCCAGTCCTTAATGATACTTAAACTTACCTCAAAGGATTTGGAAAACGTTATATAACTATTGTTTAAACTTTTGCACTCGAGGCCTTTTCTCTGGTATCTATCAACAACTCGAGATGCTTTCTTAGCATTCTATTGTCACGAATGGTAAGCTTAGATTGATTTCGAAAATGAGATCTCTAATTTTTTCATTTTATTGACACTTCGTGTTCCAAAGAAATTAAACCTAAAGGAAACCTAGTGGTGACTGAGAGTCACCTCTCGAGTGCAAAGGGTTAATAATGTGAGGAATGTACAATTGTTAAGAACTGATTCTTTTTCAATTGCAATTATTAATAAATATACAAATATTAATACTTTTAATAATATTTGTAACAGTCGGTTTGTAAGAAATATCTATTTTTATAGATATTTATGTTAATATTGATATTAATATAGAAAGTGTAGAATTATTGAAAGCTGATTCTTTTTCAATCGCATTTATTAAACCATATTAAAGACTGCAACATACTCAAATGTGCACAAAATCGAAGATGTTGCTCCATTTAGTGTCCGATTTCGCGTAAAATGGCACCTAAGTGTTTTCAAGAATTTTCGTAAAATGATGAAATTCGATCCGCGCGTGTGCACTTGGTGGAGCAAATATAGTGACTCTCGTAAACGCAGCAGGGAGCCAAAAAGACACAACCATAAATCATCACTTCAGAACTACGCTTAAAAACCATTTTACACAAACGCCCTAAAAAAGTATAAACACTTGAAACATATTATACATTCGGTTTATACTATACACTTCCACTGTGCGAATGGTTACATGCAATGATAGAAAATAAAATTATCTATCTCACTTTAATATCGTACATTTTTTAATTTTAAAAGGTATTCCGATCGTAAATAGCAGTAATGTTGCTATAAAAGTAAACTTACACATATATAGCATTATACGATGTTCAAAATATGAAAATGAACGTGCTACACTCACGACAGCTCTTCACCGCCCCAAATACTACCTCCCGACTTGTATGAGGTGTTTCCTGTGTGGTCCAGATATTAAAGGCCTGCTGATTATATTTGAGTTTATTAAGCGATGCACAATAAAAATTTAATTTAATTTAAATTTAAATCAAACAATTATTTTTATTATAATTTCATTTCGTTTCATTAAAATAATGTAAGCACACAGGCACTGTACAAACTAGCTTTAAGTTAATCTATGTAAAAACGGCGCATTAAGATGTTAAACAATATATTAATAGGTTCATGTAACGTATATGCTATATAAACCATATTCTGTTTAAAAGTGTAATGTATTGTAATGTGAATGTTGGATGAATGTTAATTGTAATCTATTGAAATGTGAATGTTGAATGAATGTTAATATTTAAAACCACTAGGTATGTTTATTCGTTTTATAGTTGTCAATTATGTTTGTGTTAGTAATTTATTGATTAGTCATTCATTTTGTATTTTGTATTGCGATTTAATTTTGTCTGTGATATGTTATCTGTTGTCTTTGAATTTTGACAGTTTTACACCAAACCTCGAAATAAATATCCTTACAAAAGGAATAAATAAATAAATATATGGCATTATCCATCAAGAAGTTAAGCACTACTCGCAGATACTCGGTTCCTTTAAAAAAATAGAGCTACACCATTTTCATAATGAACGGTCGTCCGTTCACGGTCAACCTCAGTGTTAAGACCTTGACCGTAACTTTTAATCTTACACCGCCTTAAAAAGAATTCCATACGCCTTTCAAAGAGGTGTCTGCACTATACACACACACCGGTGTGCCTGTGTATAGCGTGCAAACCGTTTTTTCTATGAATAGAGCAGACTTTGAATGCAGCGGCACCGGTTCATGGTTACTAGCTAAAAATCTGTTATCCGAATACTCTTGAATAGTACGAATTGGCAAAGACGGAGATTTTCGAACGTCAATCGCGTTCAGGCCACAAATATAGAGTTCGGAGTTAAGAATCGAGAGTACCAACGAGGGATGAAGGGCCGGGTTAATTGGCAACAAGTACTTAGCTCGACGAATCGAGCATTCGGTCAATTAGACCAGGTGAGGACGGCGAAGTTCGGAAACGACTAATTTCAAACGAATGCGCAATGTACTCTAAAGAATAGAAGACAGCATTGAAAAGGATTGAGTTGATTGTTGACTCCTCCTGCTTCCCTTTTTCCGTTCGTCGATCCTATCCAATTCTCTCGAGCATTGCGAAGCGATGGAAAGCGGAGGTTGAGGAACCCTTGTTATATACTTACACGTCGCGGTAGGATATTCTGCTAGAGGGCAAACAAAGAGAAAAGCCGGGCTGAACGAGAGCGGGAGCTAGAAAGAGGAATCGCGTCGGCGGGGTGAGGAGAATAAGCGTCGTCGCCGGCCGGCGGCAGGGGAGGGGGGGGGGGGGGAAATGAGGAGACCGCGGAAGATAGAATGACGGAGTGTGGGGTAAAAGAAGATGGAGGAGAGAGGTGGGAGCAGGGCCGGCGCAAGGCAGGTTCAGCGCGTTCCACAGTGCGGACAAATAGCAAAATTGTGAACAAAAATCAAAATTTCATTACTAATATAAATATATTGCTATTTATTCATAAAAAAAAATTAAAATTAACCATAAACATTAATGAAATCACAATAAAATTAACAAGTTTAACAAAAAATTAACAAATCCCGATTTTGGTGAAACTTTGTATACTTGTTTCTGGGACCTTCTTATGAATTACACCATCCTCAGTACGTGCGAATTTCGCGTTTTGAGGGAGAAATTAACCCTTTTATCCGAGCCGCCTCTTTTACTTTTACTCGGAAGCGATTAGAGATTTCAAAAAAATGTTCACGCAAACATTACACTGTTTTTAGAGGCCTGTAAACCAATACCAACAAATTTAAAAAAAGCAAACTTTTTTTTAAATATTCCCCCCTCCCTCGAAATTTGTGAAAATTTTGATTTATTTCTGGATCAGTAAAAGCGTTTTTTTATTCTGAACCCACGGGTATGTATGAGTTTATGATTATCATACAGGAAAATGATGTAATATTGTAAAATTGTCGCTTTAGTAGTCCATATTTCGAATTCTTTAGGAATTTGTTTCTCATAAATAATAGAAGTTGCACCCATATGTTATTTAACACACTATGCTTCCTTCGGGCTGAGGATGTGAGAAATAATGTTTATAGAAATCCATAAATCAATTAAATCAGAATTTTTAACTTCAAATCGGGACCCTACACCAACTGTACGGTCCCTTATTAAAAATTATGTAAAATCGAACGTTGCAAGTATTTGCAAGAAAACTGATAAGTTTCTTAAAATATAACAAATAATCTATCCAAATATGTTGAAAACTCAGGATATATTTTGCCGTTTTGTCTGTATGTTTGTTTAAAGATAAAGATTGTATCATGGATACAAATGATTGTTAAATGATTATTTATAACAATTTCCACGCTGACACAGATTTTCTACGATATAAATCTGCCTCACATTGTGATATATACTAATATTGAATTTTGTCCACTTATTTCGCACTGTGCGTTCGCCGGAACCCGGGTCCGCGGTTTAAAAGGCCCCGCGGTCTACGAAAATTACTTAATTAAAAGGTACCGATTTTGATTAACTTTTTACGGACTGATGTTACCATTAACAAATGGAAGCAATTTTTGCTGAGATGCAAGACTTTTTTTTAGTAGCGATGATTATATTGAAAGGAGTGACAAAAATCATCAAAGTATTAGTATTTATTATTCATCTTATAAAAAATATATTGCATCTATAAATAAATAATTCCTCGTTGTAAAATTCAAATGTAGGATTTGAATGTGAATTCAGGCCCCGCAAAATTTTTGAACCCGGCCTCGCAAAAAGTCACCCCGGCCCTGGGTGGGAGCCAGAATCGAGTCGGACCTGGGGCACTATGGGATACTTCACTTGAAAGCCCGACCATAAATCAACACACTACAATTTGAATTTGTTCAAAAATTGTTTTCATGCTTAAGGGCTCGGAACATCAAAAAATGAAAAAAAAATCACTTTTTTTTTTTAAATTAAAATTTAAGCGATTCTGAACAAGTCCACGCCAAAAAATTGAATTTGGAGCACTAGAAGTGGTAACAAAATTTTTTTAAAAAAAAGATTGAACTTTTTTTTTAGAAAATTTCTTTTTTTCTCACAAAACAAGTTCGACAACACGAGCTTAGTAAAAAGAACGCGATAAAACTGTAAAAAATATGAGGACATACAACTGACAGCTTTCTCGATGAAAAAACGACAGTCAAATTTGCGGAAGACCGGAAACGCGATTACCTTGGTCACAGCCATAGGGTATTGCTTTCTAGGGTGAAGAAAATAGTAAATTTCCGAAAAAGCAGTGTTTTAATCGATTTTGATAAAATTAAATACGATTTGATAACATTTATATCGATAATCGAACGGGAAATAGAAATTTTTAATTATTTGCATCTCCTGAAAACCTATGTTTTTGATACAAAGGTACACTTTTCTCAGAAACGGTTAGGCCGACATGAACCAAATTTTTTACACGTATTTTCTGATAGTTGGGTCCAATTTATACCGAGGATTTTTTTAAAATTCCAAATGGTTAATTTTTTAAAAATGTGTAAAGTTGAAAAAAAATGTCTAGGTATGCGCACCGATAACTTTTTTTGGAATCGAAATATTGAAGAAATCCTCGGTGTAAATTAGGCCGAACTATCAAAAAACACGTGTAAAAAGTTTGGATCATATCGGTCTAACCGTTTCTGAGAAAAGTGTATCTTTATACCAAAAACCTAGGTTTTCAGGAGATGCAAAAAACTAAAAATTTCTATTTCCTGTTCGATTGTCGATATAAATGTTATCAAATCGTATTTAATTTTATCAAAATCGATTAAAACACTGCTTTTTCGGAAATTTACTATCTTCTTTACCCTAGAAAGCAATATCCTATGGCTGTGACCAAGGTATTCGCGTCTCCGGTCTTCCGCAAATTTGACTGTCGTCGTTTTCTTTTCGAGAAAGTTTTCAGTTGTATTTCCTTATATTTTTTACAGTTTTATCGCGTTCTGTTTATTAAGTTCGTGTCGTCGAACTTTTGTTGTGACAAAAATTCCATTTTTTTTTTTTTTTAAATTTTGTTTACCACTTCTAGTGCTCCAAATTCAATTTTCTTTGCGTAGAATTGTTCAGAATCACTTAAATATTAATAAAAAAAAAAAAAATTTTTAAGTGATTTTTTTTTTCATTTTTTGATGTTCAAAGCCCCTTAAGGGAGTCCACCTGTGTATAGACCATGTACCATTTTCAAAAGATCACAAATTTATTTTCTACATATTTATCATCTAGGAGATATTACAATGACTGTCACAGAAGCATTTTATAAAATTCTGCTTAATTCATTATTTTTCGAAACCCAAGCGTGCCCGGCTCAGCGTGGTATTACTTTCGTACGAAACTTTAAACGCGTTTTTCTCGAAAGCACGTTTTTGGAAATGGCGAGCAATTGGTGGTACTAGCGGCGAGATTTATGTTAAAAGAATTTTTTTCCAACGTCTATTAACCATTAAATAGGGAAAAAGATACCTTAAAATATCATTTTTTAGTTTATACGCCACCCTATTAACAATTTTCAAAATTTTGTGAATATCTTATCGCCAGTACCTTCAAAATGTAATTATAAAGAAGGTGACATTTTACTTTTTTGTTTCAGATGATCAAGTACGATCAAATCCTGCTCGCCGAATGACTCTTCTACTTTCAAGTGGTCTCGTTAAAGCGCCGTCTAGGAATATCCACATATCGAAACGTTGTGATAAAATCAAAAATTAATGTTAAAGCAACGATCTACCAAATAAAAAAAAAATTATCATAATTGCACTAGTACATTTCGTACAAAAAATTCTTGAAAATTGCCTTGAAAATTAAACGTTACACAAGTGGACCCCCTTAAGCGTACCCAATAAGGGTCAAATGACCTCTTTCAAAATCGCACGCAACAAAGCTATACAGAGTCTGAGTCTAGTTCGAATACGTACAGTCGAACCTCCCATATTCGAACTATCACGGAAACATAAGGAAGAGAATAAGTTAGGCTAATGAAATAATGAAATAACGAAAACTTGTTTCTGAAATTAGCGATACATTCTACTCGTTAAATAGACCTACTGAATAACGGTTGATTCAGACTATACGACACGGACCGTCACGTTCCGGCAACGATACGTACCGGCACCGACACGACAAAACATTAAAACACGCGTTTTAATGGAACTATTCACACTTAACAGACACCGACCTGAACGTTCCGTCAACGGGAATAGTGTGAATAGTTCCATTAAAACGCGTGTTTGAATGTTTTGTCGTGTCGGTGCCGGTACATGTCGTTGCCGGAACGCGACGGTCCGTGTCGTATAGTCTGAATCGACTTTTAAGTGTGAATAGTTCTATTAAAACGCGTGTTTGAATGTTTTGTCGTGTCGTTGCCGGTACGTGTCGTATAGTCTGAATCGACCTTAATGCTCTTGGCAAAAGATATCCAAAAAGACGATACCTAACCCAGCCGTGTCGATGAACGAAATAATATCTGATCGAAGGGGATGATAGATTCGAGGTGGCGCACGGGAGACAAGTGTCCTAGGAACGTCCCTGTGGGAGCACGCGGACGTAAAGAGGACGCGAACAAAGATGGAGAGCGGCGGGCGGTAGGAAAGGTGAGGAGAGAAATTAGATAAAGAGAGAAAAGTGGAGTGAAGAGGAGGAAATAAGGGACAATGCAAAGAGACGAGGGGGCGGAAAAAATGAATGAGCGAGCGAGCGAGGTGAGGAGGCGGGTGATAGAGACAGGGAGAGAGATAGGGAAGAGGTATGAGTTGCAAGACGGGAACTGAGAAAGATGGAGAACTCCTGGCTGCTGCAGATCGATAGAATGGAGCTGCGTGATAGTCCGTTTTCCACACAGGAAACCAATAGTCACGATGGAACGCCGTAAACGAGACAAATACGTGGGTTACGATGATGAACACACTTCGATGAAATTATTCGTGGTAACCATAAGGGTCTTTTTTTATACTGTTGGCAAATACGTCACAGGTGGCACCATACACCCTCGCTCAGAAGTATGTGGACACTTCCTTGATAGAGATCAATATCTAACAAAAGTTACAAAAAGTTACGAATCTGTTAATATGAATTATATCATTTATGTTTCGCTGTGTTTATGTTGCATTAACGGATATATTTCATAAATAGCTTTTTTTTTTAATACCACATTAATAATGATAAAAAAAGAACTATAGAGATAACTAGATAATGTTAAAATTTCTATTTACCAAATTTGGAAACTATTCATTTCTTGATTGTATCCGAAGTAATATCATCAACCCAATTTCTATCTAAACGAACCAACAGTTCCACTACAAAATCGAATATGGCACTCGAAATATTTGATATTATTAAATGTTGTTAAATACACATCCAATATACAATCTAACATCAAAAAAGTTGTATAGTAATAATTTACCGTGTATATTAATTATTCGTTGAAGGTAGTAAGTGTCCACATATTTATGAACAGGAGTGTACATTCTGATTCGAATAGTATGCAAGAAAGGTGGAAAACGCTTAGGCCCTTTTCACTTACGGTTTTATGACACTTTTGCAACCCTCTCGAAAGACCTCCAGAAGGAAGCCTCTCGCAAAGTCAGTCTGAAACACGCATGCAAGAAGAGTGCACAGGCCTCTCGTGCAATTTATAGTCTTTTCTAAATTAGAAGTTGTCTCTTCACAAATCCATAGTTTTCATCTCTGATATAAAGGCTATATGTATATATGTCGCAGAGAAATGATAAAAATAGAGATTTGATGAAATCCCTAAGGTAGATGATCAATTCACGGGACATGTTAAAATAACAACTCCGTAAGGTCATTTCCCTAAAGAAAGTAAGTGATTTGATCAAATCCCTTAACTGTTTTAGTGAAAACATGAAATAAAATGATTTGATCAAATCCCTGAACTGTTTTAGCGAAAAGATGAAATAATATTGTTTAAATATTAAAAGTATTAATTTAGTAAATCATGCGTTATTAAGTGTAGAGTAGGTAATACTACAATAGTCGTAGAAACATAAATTATTTATTCGAAACTAATTGGCAAAAGAAATAGGTACTTAAAAAAGTAACATACTTTGTAACTCGAGATGCCACAAATCGATAACGTGTTTTAATAAAAATGAATGAACATTTCTATTTATTAATTACATTCCCTAAAAATATTCTTTTTGTTTTTTAAAATATCAGCTTAAGTACCTATTTCTTTTGCTAATTAGTCTCGAATAAATAATTTATGTTTCTATGAGTGTTGTTGAATTACCTATTCTACTTTTAATAACGCATGATTTACTAAATAAATACTTTCAATATCTAAACAATATTATTTCATCTTTTCGCTAAAACAGTTCAAGGATTTGATCAAATTATATTATTAGATCTTTCCCTAAAACAATTAAGGAATTTCATTTAATCACTTACTTTCTTTAAGGAAATGACCTTACAGAGTTGTTATTTTAACATCATCTACCTTAGGGATTTCATCAAATCTCTATTTTTATCATTTCCCTGCGACATATACATACTAATATCATTAGTATCGACATGATGTACTGTATTACTTATTTCTGCCTACGGATTTAGAGTGAATTTCAATGAAAATAAGACATGTAATTTAGTTACTAATGTACTTTATTAGTACAAAGTCCTATTAATGCGAATATTCAAAACCAATTTTCTCGAGAACGAAACCTCAAATGAAAAAATTTTATTCTTTATTTTCGATTTGTTTTTTTTTTTATGTAGAATCACCCCCACCTCGCTTATACCACTGATGCTAGGACACCCTGTATATCAAAATTGAAATGTGCCTTTGAATTTTTCTTGAAAATTGGCACGAACTTCTTGGACAACCCAATAAGTGCATTGTCCAACATGCAATCTACCGCTACATTTAGGTATGAAATTCGTATTAAATAGCCAAGACCAGAATAGCATTTTCAATAAATATGCAAACACTTATTTCAAATAATCAATACATAAACTGCATAGGAAGTAAAACTTGTATTGTTTTTTGAAAGGTTTCCTTCTTATTTTCTTGGCTTTTTTTCCAAATTTTAAAATCATTGCCACACGCACTGTCAATAATATACCTTAATGTAATATAAACTGTATTTTAGTTAAACATTAGGAAGACCAGAAAGTAATGTTTCTTTTACATTAAATTCAAACAAATAAATTTATAATATTTACAATAAGATTACAATTATGTAATCGTCCTCGTTATCAACAATCTTTTGCCACCTAGTGTGCAAATTTTCAATACCTGATCGATGAAAATTAAGTGGTACGCAGTGGGCTGATAAATAATAAGCAATTATTGGCATTACTTTCTGGTCCTCTTAATATATTGATACTCAGTTCCATATATCCAAATTTTAATTATCGGGGACCAAGCAAGCAGTTTATGTTCACCGAAAAGCGAATGAAACATTCATGGACAGTCTTAAAGAATAACTGATAATTTGTAGAATAACTGAATTCGACTGGAACAACATAAAGTAATTTCTCAAGTGGCAAAATTGAGACTGGTAGTTCACTTAAAAGTGGGTTGGGTAGCGATTTTCATCGCGAGTTGGGGCTTAGCATCGCTTGTACCGTTCGACGAGGAAAGTGAATGGGATACGCAGCGAATGAGCGAGTTAGAGCAACAAAGAAGAAACCTGCCGTAACTTTAAAACGGTGCCGACGGGAGGAAATGTCGGGGGAGACAAATCTTTTGTTTCGTAAGGGACATATATTATGATTGATAGATGACTGATTATTAGACTGCGGATCTTTATGCAAAATAAAATCTTCGGGAACGTGTTTACAAAAATTAAACCTAAATAGAAATTTATTTTATTCAGCAAATATGGTAACATGAACTTTACTTTCAATCTTGTTTATATTATTGCATATTGTTTGCATTTTATAGGTTCTTGTACATTTAAATTTCCTATAAATGCATAAAGATCCGCAGTCTACTGATTATACTCAAAGTCACACTTACAGAAATTTCGAAGTTGACGAAACTTTTTTTGCATGTACAATTTTGTTACGTGTTTTTCGGGTGGCCTCGCGTACAGAAAATAGTAAAGAATTAAACTTTAGGTTACTAAGAGCTTGGCCTCCATTGTCTAAATAATAAAATGTTATTATTGAACCGACATGTTATAGTATTATTAGTGCAATTAAAAGTGAGCATACATTATTATCGTCGTTACTAATATTGTCTTCTTACATACATAAACATTTATACAATGTAAAGTAAATAAATAAATGGTAATTTACGTGTTCGTTTACGATATTACCTAAACATACTTGCGTTGTTAAAAGAATTTATGGCAGCCACAGCGAAGCGGAACGAATTTCTACGTAACGAACATTTCTGCGATAAACCATCTTTCCGTCCTGCGAAAAAAGAATACAAGAGTCCTTCTAATTATAACAGTGCTTCTCAACGTTTTCGAAGCGAGACCCAAATTACGTAACGTGTTTTACGAACCATTATGAAATTTACTATTGTAAATGCACATGTACTACATATATTACTTGAAATAAAAATCAGTTTTGATATTAATTTATTCAGGTATATAATATTAATTACCAAAAGTTTGAATTCAATTTAAATTCAATTTACATTTGAAATCATTTTTTATATAAAATCTCGATATCCTATCGAATCATAGGTTGAGACGCACTGAATTAGGAACTACTTTAAAATATCTGACGGCCTCGAGTATCGTACGAGTTCACATGTGGAACGTCGTACAGTTCCGGGCACGATTATGGCACTTAAGATGTGGTGAAAAGTAGTCAGTGCAGAAAAATCATTGGCCTCAATGAAATACTCTACATAACATGTTTAGAATAAACATAACACATTTATAATAAACATAGAAATATAAATTTATCCTTACGTAATAATATTTACTAGAATATTATATGTAGAAATTAATTCTGTGCCTTTCTTAGGTTAAGTTATATGTGTAAAGTGTAAAGAAATACCACAGAAGTTTTAATCCTCTCTCAGTCTACGAGAGTACATATTATTGTAACAGCAAATTTCAAAGCGACCTGTGCGATTACATTACTATGTTGATACTTCAATGTAACAAAACGGCGAATAAATATTTCTGTTTAAACTAAAGTTATCAATAGAAATGAAATAACAGAAAAATAATTTTTACATGTAATTATTGTAATAGATTGATAAGTTGTAGCGTCCATCAGGTGGAGACTTATATAGAGACTGCAGATCTTTATGCAAAATAAAACATTCGCGAACGTCCCTATAAAAATTGAACCTAAATAGGAATTTATTTTATTCTACAAATGCTATAACATGAACTTTACTTTCAATCTTTTTTATATTCTTGCATATTGTTTGCATTTTGTAGTTTCTTGCACCTTCAACTTTTCTATAAATGCATAAAGATCCGTAGTCTACTTATATAATATGTATATCTATACAGTCACTTGTGTGACTTGTGTGACAATGTATAGATTCATTATAATGGAAATCAAGTTGAGAATGTAGAAGTTTGGTGATTTAACGTAACAAGATGACGAATAAATATTTTTACTTAAACTATAGTTAAAAAGTAAAGGTAGAATTAACTTCTATACCTAACATTACTTAAAAATGCGTAATTTGATAAAGTACTGACAAGAATAAAACATGAAAATACTCTCATAATAGGAATCGTTCTGTTTTTATTTCAGCCCTGTTCATGCCGAAACTCTGACGTGATTTAAAAAAAGAAAAAATAATTATTAGTTAGATTGAGGACCACCGCGTCAGAATGACGCGCGAACATCTGACGCAGTTGCTTTAATGAAACGTGCAACAGGAATTTAAAGGCCGTATGAACCGTGATGCGATTCACCTCTCATACGGTGAAACAAAAATAACCTCTCCGATACAGCCTACAATCAATGACGTCATGCTCGGTCAGAGTTCACCGGTCAGTGACCCCTGTTCGTTCCAGTCACCTGGCTGCCAGCGGTGACAAAAGGTTTGCCGTGACTACTCGCAAACCGATATTTCATTACGCGACGTATCGCAGGGACTATGAGTTCGTTATAAAAATGGAAGAAATCTATTTTTTGTTTGTTTCTGAAAGTATAAATTTTACGATTAAGGGAGACTGGGTTCAATTGGAACCTTTTTGATAAAATAGCTTACTGTGACATTGTTTCTTGTACTGTCTGTTTGGTAATAGTATAAGACCATCCGCAATGTGAATTCAATTTAAACGGTAAACATAAATGACTATTTCATATCTATTAATAACATAACTTGGCTGACAAGGTGCACTTTGGGAATTATTTTCAAAGACATTAATGCAAGTCGTGACTTTTACAGTTACTTCTTCGGGGCCTAAGAGGCTATTTAAGGTATTTCTATTGAAATTTTATGGGGCCGAAATATTTCTCACGCAAGAAATACTAAAATTAAAAGTAAATTAATACTTTCGCTAATTAATCATATATTTTTATAATTTTTATTTGTTAATGTGTCAAGGAGATCTCCGACTTATTAAGTTTTTCTTTTAAGAATCATCCTATATTTTTCACTGTAGCGGTGACAAAAGGTTTGCCGTGACTACTCGCAAACCGATATTTCATTACACGACGTATCGCGGGGACTATGGGTTCGTTATAAAAATGGGAGAAATCTATTTTTTTGTTTGTTTCTTGTCCTGTTTGTTTGGTAATAGGTTTCAATTATAGCCAGATCATCTGGTTTTAAAAGAGCATTATTAATGTAATTTCATAAGTACTATCGACATATTAGATTGGTCAAGAAATTCTTAGGAGTTCACTGTCAAGTGACTTTCAACAATAGATAATCAGACTAAAGTTAATGAACCGACTGAACTTTTTTTGCTAATCTAATAGTTAGACATTTTTTAGAAAAATCTCAACAAATATTTCAAATAACTCCGTGTTTGGGTCAATAAAAACCACTAAAAGATAATTATATTTAATTAGTTAGTTTTATTTCCTAACATTCAACTTCGACAGTAATTAAAAATATAGACGCGTTAATAAACAACTATAATGCGTACTAAATAAAAAAAAAATTAGCTTCACTAAAATCGCTAAAAATAAAACAAGATTTAGAATAATTACTTTAAAAATTCTACAAAGGTCAAATGATAAGTGTTTCAATCGACTCCAATTCCCTCCTTGCAAATATTCAATTACGCAGGAAAAATAAACTGAATGTTATACGTACATATTTTTTTTTTTTTTATTAAAGCTATTAAACCCCCTACGGGAGTATTAGCAATATGCACATGGCTGTACATATTATCAGTGCATATATACATTTACATTATAATATATGAAATACAATACAATACAACAAAACAATTTCGAAAAAAAGTACAAAAACATGAATCAAAAATAATAATAATATCAAGAATGATAGGCTTATCGTTAAGGATATACACAATTGTTTTTCAGAAATTTGTAAATAATTAGCAGCGGTTGAACGAGAGGCTTGTACAGAAAAGCATCCACCGTATATAGAGGATAATATCCAGCTTTACATAATTTATAAATTGCCATAAGGAACAATGAACATTGCCAGATAACATGGTTGAGATCTTGCTCTGGACAAATACGTACATATTTAACATTCTAAAATCAACTAGGATATTCACAATTATCATAATGTAAATTATAATGTATATTTATAAATATTATAATGAACTTGTACTGTTCTGTTGCACATCTGCGACTACTTTTATTCAAAGAATTGTTTTCTACCAATTTTTACGTGTAACGCTGTACACGTTAACTGGCGAACTATACCTAATCCTTTCCTCGTTGTTGTACCAATTGCTACATCGATACCGCTCCTGCGAATGCTCGCATTATAGAGTTGCTATGCAGGGAGTTTCTTCTAACCACTAAACACACTGACCGCCTAAGCAAATGCACGAACATCGTCACGTAAACACGAGGTTTTATCGTTGATCGACACGCGACTACGGACCAAGTAGCACCGAGCGATCAAAAATTGCACAATAGCGTTCTGGAGAAAAGTTTGACGAAGCTTCCAAATGATAAATAATAAATAACAAGTATTAATTAAATTTCTGTTAAAAATAATAAATGATTCTTTTATTTAAAGGGGTTTGTCTACCTAGAAACTTTTAAAAAATTCATTTTTGGTGACAAAATTTTTTTAACGTTTCAAGAATGTTATGAAAAGCGTTTCGAGCCCTCAATTAGGTTTAAATTAAGTGTTAGTAAGGCATAATCAATGAAATCTAAATGAAAGTAAAATAATATTCGTTGTTTATATTTTTATCTTAATATACGAAAACATAAGATTCCTCGAGGAATCGAAGATAAAGAAAACCTCGAGGTTGATGATCTTCGCAAACTATAATAATGCTTGCTCCTAATTTCAAGAGATGTATTAGGTTGTCCGAAAAGTTTCTTTCGCTTTATTAATAAGTAATACATGGACAATATTTTATGTTTTATGTTACATTACTGAATTCTGCACGATTCATTTTGCTCCATTACTGTTACAACATGAATATCTATGAAATTAGATTGTCTATTTATATAAACACAACCACATGAAATAATTGAGTGCAACTCGCGAAAGAAACTTTTGGGACAATCTAATAATTTTAACTCAGCTTGTTTGCAAATTTTTAGGAGCTCTCCTCTCTCAATCAGTACTTACGAAACAACGCTAAAACCTCTTAAACTAAATATAAAGTTCCAAATGTTATAATTGAAACTTTAATCTATATATTTACGATTTGTTCACACACAAAGTGACCATCGCATTCCACAAGTATATTTATAATATTCCTCGAGGAATCGGAGATAAAGAAACCCTCGAGGTCGATGATCTTTACAAAGTATAATAATGCTTGCTCCTAATTTCAAGAGATGCAATTTTAACTCAGCTTGTTTGCAAATTTTTAAGAGCTCTCCTCTCTTAACCAGTACTTACGAAACAACGCTAAAACCCCTTAAACTAAATATAAAATTCCAAACGTTATAATTGAAACTTTAATCTATATATTTACGATTTGTTCACACAAAGTGACAATCGCACTCCACAAGTATATAATCAAAAAATCGCACAGTTTAAGGTGTTAATCGTTCACCAGGGGGCGATGTTGCTCACGCAGAGAAACAAAGAGCTAAATGATAGCGAATTCTGGCCATGGGCACGTTCAACATGGAAAGTGTCATCGACCATGATATTCTCCGGATAATGGAGCGAGAAAAAAGGCGCGACGGTCGAGGGTAGTGGAACGCGAGGCGAGATTCGTCTACTTACTTACTTGCTGACTGTGTTCCCTAGCTGACAAGACGATGACGATTCGTCGCTGTCATTCTCGTCAGCTTCTTCTGTCGGGGGTTGTGGTGCGGCATGGCTCCTGTCGCCGGTCTCCTGGTCAGTGACGAGAGTATACATCGACGACCTTTAGTTGATAATAGAACGCCGCTTCCTGGACAACATCGCCGTCGAGACCGTGGATCAGCGTGTTAATCACTTTCCGCGTGTTGTCCCTCGTGTTACACGGTGGAAACGTAATCGGTTAGGTCTGCGGAGAGGGCCAATTTCGTTCACGAACCCCTCGTACATACACCCGACCGCAAGGAGCGCCCTCCCGCCAGCAAACTGAACGATTGTGTACAAATACAAGCCGGTGGGGCCACCTTGTGCCCGGTTAACGAAAATTCTTGAAACGTCACGATCGATATGCGTAGGTAGGCTAGTTGCGCGTTATTGGGAAAACTTGTTACTACCGTGTATACAGGGTGTCTACGTACAAGTTTGGACATACACTCCGCACAGCGCGGAATAAGTGGACAAAATTCAATATTAGTATATATCACAATGTGAGGCAGATTTCTATCGTAGAAAATCTATGTCAGCGTGGAAATTGTTATAAATAATCATTTATCAATCATTTGTATCCATGATACAATCTTTATCTTTAAACAAACATACAGACAAAACGGCAAAATATATCCTGAGTTTTCAACATATTTGGATAGATTATTTGTTATATTTTAAGAAACTTTTTGAAGAAAGTTTTTTTGCAAATACTTGCAACGTTCGGTTTTATATAATTTTTAATAAGGGACCGTACTGTTGGTGTAGGGTCCCGATTGGAAGTTAAAAATTCTGATTTAATTGATTTATGGATTTCTATAAACATTATTTCTCACATCCTCAGGCCAAAGGAAGCATAGTGTGTTAAATAACATATGGGTGCAACTTCTATTATTTATGAGAAACAAATTCTTAAAGAATTCGAAATATCACTACTAAAGCGACAATTTTACAATATTACATCATTTTCCTGTATGATAATCATAAACTCATACATACCCGTGGGTTCAGAATAAAAAAACGCTTTTACTGATCCAGAAATAAATCAAAATTTTCACAAATTTCGAGGGAGGGGGGATAATTTAAAAAAAAGTTTGCTTTTTTTTAAATTTGTTGGTATTGGTTTACAGGCCTCTAAAAACAGTGTAATGTTTGCGTGAACATTTTTTTGAAATCTCTAATCGTTTCCGAGCAAAAGTAAAAGGGGCGACTCGGATAAAAGGGTTAATGTCTCCCTCAAAACGCGAAATTCGCACGTACTGAGGATGGCGTAATTCATAAGAAGGTCCCACAAACAAGTATACAAAGTTTCATCAAAATCGGGGTTTGTTAATTTTTTGTTAAACTTGTTAATTTTGTTGTGATTTCATTAATGTTTATGGTTAATTTTAATTTTTTTTTTGTGATTAAATAGCAATATATTTATATTAGTAATGAAATTTTGATTTTTGTCCACAATTTTGCTATTTGTCCGCACTGTGCTCCGGGGCAAAAAGATAGCACACTTTAAAATTAACATAATTTTTATTTATTTAACACTACAACCAAGGTTTTGTTTTTATACATTCTTGCAAAATACCTCTCTAAACATACACAAATAAAATTGGATTAAATTTCGCCAGTCTATACAATTTTATTAAAAAAAAAAAAAAAAAAGAACTTTTAAGGAAATATAGTGGGACAAAATGATAGCACATTTAACTTAAAATTGTGTATAACAATAAATCAACGAATGATATTTAATGCTTAATATCTTATGGTTCCTCCTTTACATTTAATAACAGCCATTATTCTCTTTGACAAAGATTTATAGAGTTTGTTAATAATTTTTTGCTTTAATTGCTCCCAATCATCTTGAATACATTTTTTTAATTCGGCAATATTTCCAAATTGTCTGCCATTTCCATATACAGCTCGGACAAAATTTCCCCAAGAATTTTCAATAATGTTAAGGTCGGGTGACCTTGCTGGCCAATTCTAAACGCGAATTTTTTCTCGAGAAAAGTATTCTTTTACTACTTTTGCAGTGTGTACTGCGACATTATCCTGCTGAAAAGTAAACTTCTCTCCAGCAATTCTGGTGGCGTACGTGTTTATTTGTTCCTTAATCAGTTCCAAGTACATTTTGCTATTCATTTTTACTGTTATAAATTTGATTTCCATTTTACCATAGTACCCGATACCGCACCAAATCATCATACCAGCACCTCCCATTTGCCGACGACTCGAAAACTGTTCCTCTTTTCGCATATCGTGAAAATAGTAACTCAGACCATCAGGTCCATCTAAGTTAAACCTCTTTTTATTCGTAAATATTATTCTTCGCCATTTCTTTCGCATATAAATATTCTTTTCCGCAAATTGTAATCGATTCATCTTATGTTGCACAGTTAAACAAGGCTTTTTCTTCAAGTAGTAAAAGAATACTTCAATTTTCTTCGTGTTATGTATTTGCAGTTTTGCAACACACGTCTCACATTCTTTATATTAGTGTTTACACCAACACCTTGAGCTATTTGCCTTGCAGTCATCTTACAATTTGATGCTGCTCTCAGTATTGCACGTCGTTCCTGGGCATTTAGACTTCGCGGACGTCCACAACACTTTTTTTTTACCATAACTTTCCGAATTTTTCAAGAAGTTCATTATTACTTCTCGACTTCTATTCATAATTTTTGCTATTTTTGTCACTGAATATTGTTCTTCTTTCAATTTTATTATAGTGTCAATTTCACACGCGTTCAATCTCTTTCCGCGACCCATTTTTGCATAATATTTCTCCTTTTTTGAACAAATATACCACACGAAATAATATCACGGACTTTATTAACTGTGTTCCGGGGTTGATGTTCGCAATTTGCGAGCTTCAGTGTAACTGGAAAGCGTAGATTTACTACATGTGTTACCATTTTGTCCCGCTTGTGAACAATAAAATTTACATATTTTGTGTTAGAATCCTGTCGAAGTATATGTTGTGGACGATATTTCCTAAATTGTATACACAGACATGCTCTGAGTTATCAGTAAAAGAAAATATGTATCTTAATCAGCTTTTAACACAAAATATTTTTGTCCCGGAGTGTTCGCAGGGTGTCAATTCTACAACAAATTTTCAACAAAAAATTACTCTTAGACATTTTCTTTGTGTCGCCTTATTCCCGAGTATTTTCACTTTTAATTTTTTTTCTGTGTTTTAGACTTGACACTCTTTAAACGGCCATAACTCCACTAAATTACAGTGCAAACTTAAAAATCGGTACACCATTCGAAAGAGCGTTAAATTTTCCATCTCTCTGATGTAAAATCAAAATTTATTACGTAGGTTTAACAAGTGAAAAATTAAGTCAAACATTACATTGAGAAAATTTCAAAAAATTTGACTTTTTCTGTATTCAGTTTTCGGTTTCAAAGTCATAGCTGTTTGGCGGGCACTCTTCAGGAAAAACTTCCTCGAAATCTCAGCTTTTGAATGGTATTGTCAACAAAAATTAAACGCTGGTATGTTTAATTGACATCAGTCCATCGTCAATTGACATCATGCGTATGTCCGAACTTATACGTAGACACCCTGTATATTACACAAGGAAAGGCGTAATTAATTTGGAACCACGACGTACTAGTCAAACATTTGTAGGTTTCCACCGTGAATATTCTACGATAATATAACGACCTCCATTATACGTTTATGTTTTGTTTCGTGTTCTTTCGAAAGTTACGTTATGCTTGAGTAACATATTATATTTTATTTTGATAATCTACACTAATTTATGCTAATATTAGGAAGAAGAAGAATTGTTTATATAGATTTGCTACGATATCTGGTAAGTAAAATAGGCTAGGTTTTATTTTGAAAAAAATAAATTTTCATTTAGAAATCTCAATATTTATCAAAGTTGTGTCAATACGAGATATGGATTGAAATATGTTGATTGCGAAAAACAAAATATAGTCACATACCGACTCATGAAGAAACACGTGGATGTAATGTCAATTGAAAACGAACAATAAAAAAGCAAAAAATATATATATACATGTCGAATAAAAAAAAATTAAAAAAATTAAAAACAATAAATAAATATGCATGTCGAATCGAGTAACCTCCTCCTTTTCGAAGTCGGTTAATCAAGTAACCTGCTCCTATCTATAAGTCGGTTAAATAAAATAAGGATATTTTCAGTAGAAGTTTTTTCTTTATAACTCAATTCAAAGATAATCCGTATGCCATTTTTGATTAATTTTGAACTATTCATTAGATCCTTAATTTAAATAATTCTGATTATTCATACTTTTGCGAATATCTCTGAAACCTAAAGAGATAAATATTGGGGAAATTTTAAATGCAGGTTTTCAACATTCTGGAACAACGTAGTTATTTCTGATTGTTGTTCCACTAACAGATTAGAAATATATTAGATGTAGAGATAAATTCTACATCTTCACATTTACATAATTACTTTTAACTCTAGTTTAAATAAAAATATTTATTAATCACTTTGTTATGTTATCAATAGACTGCGGATCTTTATGCAAAATAAAATCTTCGCGAACGTGCCAACAAAAATTGAACCTAAATAGGAATTTATTTTATTCTACGAATATTATAACATAAACTTTACTTTCAATCTTTTCTATATTCTTGCATATTGTTTGCATTTTGTAATTTTTTGCACGTTCAAATTTTCTATAAATCCATAAAGATCCGCAGTCTATTTATCAACCTTCATAGTAACGAAGCACACAAATTGCTTCACAATTTAGTTTTATCACTATACGTGCTCTCTTGGAATGTGTGACCAAGAAATAATTAAAAGATTGACTGCTTTTTCTTCATAAATAAATGGTAAGTTTACCTTAGAAAGGCACAGAATTAATTTCTACACATAAACGAGGGTCGACTGTTACCTTCTCGCGTTTTTAAAATTCACGGGCGGAGTGCAGTTGACAAGTTTAATTTATCGTCGGGGCTTGGTATATATATGTCGATGAAATATTTTCCTTCGCAGTTCGAGGTTCGTTAGAACAAAATTGACATCGGAAAATGGGTAATTGTAGTCGACGGTCGAAGAAAAATGATCGTGCCTCGAGATACGTTAGCGAAAAATACTTCCTAGACACAATACGTAATTTTGAATCGCGCAACGACCTCCACTGGCTCGCAAGCAAAGGAAATAATCGTTGCTCCAGTTGGAAGCATGCCAGCGAATGTAGCTCCTTTTTAAGTTCGCCCTTCGAGCGTAGCCTTGACTTTCAGTCCGTGAAACGTGTACCAGTACGTAGGTATCCCCCCAGCAGGTACCTTGCACCTGATTCGTAAGACATCGTAACTTGGACATCTCGATACTAAAACTAGTTTGCCGAAAATAACCACGGAAATTAATTCACGTGCTACGTTTAACCCTTAACAATCACGCTGACTCTGTAATGTGACCTACCAGCAACTCCAAACCGTTTTTGGGGTACCACTGGTTCAAATTAACAAGTTATATTTTATTAATAAATGTTGAGATTTGCATTTTATTTGAATTTTTTAAAAATGTTTAATTTGTTGGAATGATTTAATTTCGAATTCTATAGGTTTTTGTAATTTGTCATAGTGTGGTATCTTCAGAAGAAGTCTCCATATTCCAAGTATCACTCGTTTCGGAACTTCCATATTTTTTTTTTCTTTTTCTGATTTTAGATAAAATACATATATATATATATATATATATACCTTAAACGTTTTCGTCATAAATACTAAGACTTTATCGCTAGAGATCTTCAGTCTCCTTTCAAAAGAAACGTAATACTAATTAGTCTACTATCATTGCCAGAAAGGTAGACGTACGCAGATCGGTTTGTAATACGCGGGTAGCTATTTGCCGACATTTGTCCGCAAAGGTTAACGGGGTTATGGCAGTGACGTCATCGGTGGGAAAACACTCAAGTTTATAGTGAAAATAGTGTCCACTGTTGGTACTAAATTACGCCACTAATAGGTGCATTAAATAATTATTCCGAAAAATGTTACATTTAGCATATTAACCAATATATTGTAGTGTTATAAAGTAATGCATCGTATTAATCATGCATTTTTTATACAAAAAATAGAGAATAAATGCTGAAGGTATCGGTGGCTCCCATCTTACGGAATGGTGGCAACTATTTTCATTAGAAACTTGGGTGTTTTCCCACCAATGGCGCTAATATCGGCAAATGCCAGCCCGCGTATTATAAAGCGTCTAAGCAGTTTTACGTTTCTTTTGAAAGAAGAGGAGATATCTTTTTTTAGCGATAAAGTCTTAGTAGTTATGATGAAAACTTAATATTTATAAGCATCTTAGTGAGTGGTGAGCTTTCAGGATGTACCCAATGTCTCATTAAAAAAGGTTTTACAAGTATCAATTCCATCAAAATACTTCATTATTAAAAAAACGGTGATTGATAATGTAATTACAATTAACATTTTTGGGACACCCAGTATGATTGTAAGGTAGAATTGCGTATAAATAGAAAGTTCAAAGGTCATCGTATAAGTAGAATATATTTTCCTTTTTCAATAAATTTATCACTCAAACAGTACAAATGTAAGTATACAACACGTTTAAAAAGTAGGCAAACCTTCTTTATACATAAAAAATACTGTGCAACAGTTGCATCAAAATAACATGTAAAGATGTAAGCGATTCAACGGTAGTCAGTCTAAACTTTGCTTTACTCTGTATTAAATATAAATTGTGATACGAAACTATTATAATTATAGAAATTGCAGTATCTATATGACATTATATTCTTTATCGGATGTATTTTCAACAACATAATTATCTCCCGCGTCCAGAACGCATTTTATGAAGAAAGTATATCAACTTCTTACGTTTATCGTTAATCACGTTCGAAAATAAACATCGTTCGACGTTTACATTTTATTTTCGTTGTAAGGATAAAGACACTTTGTTAAACATTTTTATAAAAATGATGTCGTTGGGGGTATTTTTAAACGTACATAAGTAACGAACAATGAGACATCGAAATAGTACGTCGTAGTAGATTAATTATAGCGTAGAAATCGATGAGTATGTGATTAATACTGCACAAATCGCGAAGGTTACGACGTGATTTACAGAGGCACGCAAGTATGTTTCGAGGTAGGCACGTTGTGAACTTGACTTACAAGTTGAAATAAATAACTGTCTTAACGTATCAAGTATCGATTACGAATCTAGTTTCGCGTATTAATTTTTTGCTTTTATCGTATTTCGATGCTATTAATTTTGTAAGAAAAGTGATTGTAATTGATTAGAACAAAATACATTTATTTAACATTAGAGATCACGGTTTTGGACGGGTATTAAAATACACGGGTACACGGAACACATGTACCGTCTATTAAAGGATTAAAAACACGGGCATTTTTAATAAACGGGTACCCGGATATCGAAATACACGAGTACGCATACATCGAATTATCTATTGTTACCCGTGACTTGAATATTTATTTTAACTAGTAAATAAAGTTCTATAAATTACAGTAAAAAATTTATTCTGTTATATTTATTCTTCTTGTGTTTATATTTTTTTTATTTATTTATTTTACTGCATATCAATTTATTCAAAATTTATAAGGATCATTATTTTAGAATAATGGCTTTGTTACATAAAAGTTTGTATATAAAAATAATTGGATACTGTACCCGTATAATTCGATGTATGCGTAACCGTGTATTTCGATGCAGGTATACGTACCTGGATATCCGTGTATTTCGATACTCGGGTACCCGTGTATTTAGATATCCGAGTGTCAGTGTATGTCGATGCCCGGTTACCCGTGTATTAAAAATACACGTATTAAAACACGGATCCATTAATTACCCGTGTACCCGGGTATTTCGATACACGTAAAGTAGGGATCTCTATATTAACATACTTCGTAGGGTCTACGATTAAACGATTGAATATAGTCAGTATTAATTATTGAATCGATGTGTCCCGTCGTCAAGTGACTATATAGATGAAAGATATCTATCAAAACTACTTAGAAAACTAGTCGTTGTAGGAATAGGTACTAGCAACGCTACGTTGAAAAAGAAATCTATTATTGGTAGTCAGTACTTTAGAATGTTACCAAATCGCACGCAAGACATTCTGACGTATTGTTTTTTTCATTGTAGTCCAGACATTTAGATTGATTGAGAATGCATTTTCAACAGATTCTTAAATTCCGTAAGTACCGATCTGTCGGCGCGAATGTCGTTATAGTACAGAATGCAACTATTTCTCTTTCTTACGTTCCGAATCAACCGTTTGCTTTGTCATCTTTGCATCAGCGTTCAATTGATCGATACGTTCACTTTTCGAATTTTCATCCCCTTGAACTTCAGTAATATTCACACCATCCTCCTTTGTTTCCTCGTCCTCCAGAAGGTAGTCCCAGTCGAAGGACTTATCACCACTATCGCGCACCTTACTCAATTCCCTCTTCAACATCTCCAGACATTCCCTGCGTTCTTTCCATTTCTCTGCCTGCACGGGATCCACCTTGACATCTTCGCCACGCGTTTCTTGCTCAGATTTTTCTTTTTCTTCGCATTCCAATATGTACTTCTCATAACTCTCAACCTATGGAGAAATTCTGTTTTATATATTTAAACATTTTTCAACGAGAGAGTGTAAATCCACGACAGAAAACTGAAGATATTTTCATTTAATTAATAATCAAAACATCGATGATCTCCTATGTACATAACGTTTGTATTTCATTTGATCGATTCATTCTTAATAAATACATACATTTACTTGAAAGACTTACATTGTGCCGACGGTTTTTAAGATATAAATGAAACAATCAAGTGATTTTTCAATTTAACTTTTCTACCCCGTGTTGAATGTTTTTGTTAGAAAATGTTTCGAGTGAAAATCTTTATTGTCATATTCGAATCGAAAATATAAATAATATACCACATTAAATAACGTAAAAATGAAAAAATCCACAAGATTAAATATTAATGGTGAAAGCCTGACTTCCATAATCCAATAAATGACCTCCCCATAGAAAATGTTAAAGGTTTGAAGAAATAATTCTTTAAATTCAATTGAAATGAAATTTCGAATACATGCAATGAAAGAGAACATTTTTTGAATTATACATGATAAATTCTTTCCGAGAGTAACTTTTATATAATTTTCTACACTTTAGTATAAAATCATATTGAATTACATTTTTCTCAAACATGCTCTAATGGTGTTAATAAATTGAATCGATTTAGTCGTTAGTGCGGAAATATGATCCTAACACATCTTTCGTAAACAATTTAAGCACCTTATCTTGTAACATACGCTGTACATCGTTTTGCCTTTTCAGATGACGTGGTAGCCAAAAACACGCCTGAATGAGTCGTAAGAATATCCAAACGGCTCCAGCAAGAGCCAAGTACGAACAGGCAGTGAACACCATACTTACAAAATCGACCGAGATCTGTTGATGCTTCATATCGATAATTTATTATTTTCGATTGAATCTGTAATCAACGAAATAGTATAAGACCATCCGCAATGTGAATTCAATTTAAACGGTAAACATAAATGACTATTTCATATCTATTAATAACATAACTTAACTGACAAGGTGCACTTTGGGAATTATTTTCAAAGAAATTAATGCAAATCGTGACTTTTTCAGTTACTTATTCGGGGCCTAAGAGGCTATTTAAGGTATTTAAATTACTATTGAAATTTTATGGGGCTGAAATATTTCTCACGCAAGAAATACTAAAATTAAAAGTAAATTAACCCTTAGCGCTCGAGTGGCGCCTCTAGGGCGACACATGTAATTGAAAGGCGATTTTTTGAACGTACAATTTCAATTTTACTTATATCAGAATACAGCTAATTATTAATTGAAATAATAATACATTGAGTCGTGAATGTTCGTGGATGTTTCCTTTCCAAGTAGAGTTTTTGGTTTTACAGAAATTTGTTCTAAAAATGGGATGGGTTTGATTCTATAGAAAAATGCCTCGAGCGCAAAGGGTTAATACTTTCGCTAATTAATGATATATTTTTATAATTTCTCTTTATTAAATTTTTCTGTTAAGATCATCCTATATTTTTCACTGCGTAATCATAGCCCACGTAGAGATGAGTTCAATGACCATAAAGCTTCACGGATAGAGAAAAAACATTTTGTCGTTTCAATTGAGCCGATTTCTAATGACTTAATATTACTTGTCAACTACTTACGTTAATAAATGACTGTATTTTATCATTTGAAAAATATTGACAAATTTATTTCAAGAAACATATAGCTTATCGTGATGTACTATCGATACTGTTACGTGAGAAAAAATAAACTAAAGGGACACGAATTTTAGCACGCTTTTTTATTTTTATTTTTATTTTTTTTTATATTAAAAAAACGTCTGTCAAATAAATCGAAAAAGTAGAAGAATTTCAGAGAATATTGTTAAGTGCTAAAATGGGTCTAGTTCGATGTGATATATAATAAATCCTGAATTATAAACAATAAAATAAATTGGTATACGTAATAACTGCTATCACAAATATATTTGTAATTACTGAAATAACAATGAATGATCAAACTATAAAAAATATATATATAATAAAATTCTATAATGAGTATTATATAAATATATGTATGTTATAATAATTAATAGAATAGATGTATAAATTTGTTATTACGTTTATTCATCTAGTTTGAGCATCGTTAAAAATGTAATATATAGTATGTATAAGTGAGGAAATAGTGAACAGTGTGAATGGTGAATTAATAATTTAATTAAGAACGAATTCGAATAGAATGTGATCGTACATGATGCATGTATAACAATAAACATCAACATTATTGCGACATCCATTTACTCGTCGACGAATACACTGTGAACGTATTGATTGCACTTGCTTCGTTACAACGACAATTGTGCATTATATATTGTGATGTTATATACTTCCGTCAGTTACAAATTCTTCATTAAGAATTCGGGGTCAATTATGAGAATCGATGATTCGTGTTCGTACGAAATTGCGAGCAGTTTTTAAAGGACACATAAAGTGTTTTACACCAAAATATACACATTTAATAATGTTTATATATTACACTTACCATATCAGTGTACAAATTGACGTTAAATTGTTATTGTTGAGTAAATCGCAGGTACGTGGTTTATTCGGAAATTATGTAAATAAACAAATGAATTAATTCAAGTAATGATCAGCATACGATAAAAATAAATGTATAATCCATATATATATGGTTTCCAATATTGCGATAGCACTAAGTGTGTCAACGATTACGTTTGAAAATCGATTTCACTTACAACTCCCCTGATTTCGGAAGTGCACTGCAACCGTTGGACATTGAATACAAATTTTCGAATAATAGAATATTTAATGTTTCGAAAGAATAACTGAAGCGATAAATATTTATTAATACGATCGGAAATTTCCTTTTGCTATTTCCGAGTTACGTTATATTAATAGTACACATTTTTGTTCATATCATGTAAAATGGTTGTACCGTCGTATGTCTATACTCAATTTACAATTTGCGATGATCAACAATGAATAGAAAATAAATATTAAAAGTATCGTTGATGTTCTGGGTTTATTTGAATTCCGTTATTCGCAACGCGCAAATTTCATTACTTTCGAGATCGCTAAAATTGTTCATTTTTCTATTTGCTTAACAAACTTACCTTGTTAGAGAAATAGTAGTGCGATCATATCCAATGTGAGAAAAATGACTAATTACAAAAAAAAAAAACGGAACCCGAATGCGAAGCGAATAGAAAAGTAGAAGAAACTACGATATGTCAGGCTGACAGATAAAACACGACTATCCACTACTGACCCCTATCGCGACAATCAATATATGGATATAGCCACGTATGATTAAACTGACATCCTGACATTTTACAAATATTTCAACGCGTACAGGACTTTCTCTATAATTAATAATTCACTGTTTCCTCTACTGCTTCACTCTGCCGTTCTTTGATAACAATTTCCTCGCATCTTTGCAGTTACTTTATCAATATATAAATGTTTATCCTATAGAACATGTAATGATGATTGATTTTCGCATATACAGTGATGCTTTGATAATACTACATTACAAACAAATGAAAACAATTTGTATTAGATTTCCGTAATTGTAAAGGTTTGATTTTTAGATCGTTACACTCGTTTTTTCAATTACTATCATTTCGAATACCATTACTCTCGATAAACCTTAAAATACACGATGTTGTGACTTTTAATCTTTTCTTCAAATACTTAGAATGTAGACATGTAAAAACGATAGTATAGAAATATATTTACGATTTAATACTATCAAAATGTTGAAGATGTAATTATGAAGAGAGATTCGGTAATAAAAGTTGATTGTTTAATCGTTATCATGAATTAATGCAGGTTCTGAATATAAAAGTAAAATATAATTAATACATGATTTAAATGAAAAGAAATATTATAAATAATGTAAATGTAAAAAGATGACAACTGTGACATAAATTTACGTTATTAATATAAATATCATTGTTATACTATCAATGAAGTTTGAACATACCTACAAGCTAAAAAAAACAAGGAAATAAAATGAAGAATACACACTTTTATGTTTAACCGACTTCGAAAAGGAGGAGGTTACTCAATTCGACATGTATATTTTTTTTTTTTAGAGATAAGTTAAAAATAAACTGCTCCACGTCCAACAAACATTAATTATCTAAATACAAATTGACATCTTGTGGTACTGATAGCAAGACTTGAATAGCATCGTCATTTAGACTGAAGAACTTATCGCATATCAGAACTTAACTACCAAATTCTAATCTTCAACAAGTTTCCAATACATAATTTATTTTCTAGGAAATTTATACACGCTTACCTAAGCTCAATAGAATACATACAGAGTAAACAGATTTGGAATGTTTGTGACATCACAGAACAGCCATTAGCAGAAAAAAGAGGCCCAATGCACTTTTAGTTTTAACATGTAACTCTTTGCGATCAAATCCCGAAATATTCGTAACAAGAGTGTTTTATCGTTGCGTTCAAACCGCGGAGTATTCCCAGCACAGAAGATGAAGTGAAACTTAACACTGCTCATCTTAGTAGTCGTATCAACATAACACGAAAGTACCATTTTCTTCGAACGTATTTTGGAGGGATAAGTTTTTCAAAATTTATTGAATGTTGAGAGCTAGAAACAAATTCTTCAAACGATAAAAGCATTAGAAATAGAATTAGGAAAATTAGCAACTGCTTAGGTTACATTGAAGTTGAGTTCAAAGACTATTTTATTCCAAATACAGAGACTTCAGTTAACCCTTTGGATGCCAGGCCGATCTGCGTGGTGTGTGCCGAGTGCCACGGCCGATACACGGAGCCTTTCTATCGGTCCGTGGCATTCTTCGCATAGAAACCGTTGCCATCCAAAGGGTTAATGAATCTATCATAAAATTCAAAAAAAGAATCACATTTTATAACTTACAACCCAAAAGACCGATGAAGTGAAGACTTTGCATCAACGTATTGACACACCTATATGTAAATCTATATAAAATATGGGATACCATGATAATAAATAATATGTATACAACTTTTTCTTTTTTTAAGCAATAATTGACTAAACGCGAGCTATCCAAAAGTAACATCCAACCAGTACGACTATCATGCTTGCGTTAGATACGACCGTAAAGAGTTAATACATTTTTATGAGGAGAAACCTGCTTACGTCATAGACCTCACATAGAACAGAAGGTAAGGTGTAGCAGAATTTCGCGGGTTCGGTGCTAATTTATCTTCCAATTCTCGTAATGGAATTACATGCACTGCTTCATCATCACATTCCAACCAAATACTAGAATGTTTGTGACGTCGAATGCCACAGCAATCCATACTACGACAACCAACCCTGATTAATTGTTCCTTAGTTTCACTAACACTCGGTTTACTTCTGAAGTATTTTAATATACCGGACGTTTTGTCCGATGAAGATGAGTTTGTACTTGTACTGCTACTACTCTGAGCAGAAGTTTGTCGCTTACTATCTCGATCGCACTGGAAATACTCTGCGAATGCTGATTCATCCGGTAAACGGGTGTAAGCAACATAATGACCAGCTGTCATTGTTGCACCCTGGTGCATAATTACAGAATACAGTTTGTACACGTGTCGAGATTCTGATCTACCTCCAGTGATTCCATGATTTTGATCATTGATACATTCTTCACAAAAACATTGCAAAGTTAATGGTGTCGGCATATGGTTATTAATTTTTTCCATTGACCTAAGATGATAAAATATATATTATAATTTATTATAATCTTTGTTTTTCAACTTGATCGGAAAAAAAGAAAATAGATAGTTTTACCCTGCAGCAGTGGAAAATCTTTTCAACTGCAGTATAAGAAGTCTTGGTAAGGATGGAAAACATACAGCTCTTCGCGCTTCGTTATATTGAAGACAACTAGCGCACCAATATTTATCTCTACCCCAAAGAAGTTCACTAGTAACTACCGCACGTTTATACACTTCGCTACTATCCATTGATCTTAATTCTTCGTCTACAAATAAATATGCTTACATTCTACTTACTGCTGACTGTTTCATTTAAATACAATTAACATTACCTGTTTCGTTCGATCGGTCGATATCGATAGGCACACATATATCGCAAAATGTTTCTTTTCTTTCTGTAACATGTTCACATTCAAGGCATGTGGTTTGCAAAAGACTAACTCCTTCAAAATCTTCAGAAATAAAGCATTTTTTGCTTTCTGGTCTACGACTACTAATGTCTCCGTTACTTTCCAAAAATTCGGCGTGACCGTTTTCAAATGGTCTAGATGATGCGGATACACCATTTAAATTCGACTGTACAAGACACGATGAACTTCCTATTGTTGTTATCTTCTTTTTCTTTCTAGGTTTGCAAATACTTCTCTTACTGGAATTACTATTTTCTGACTGTAAGTCTGATAAATGTTCTGTAGAGAAGTCTCCGTTATTTTGCCCAAACTGACTTTCTCTATGCCTGACCAACAATTGAAATGTTTCCCTGATGTTATCAAGCAAACATACCAAGAGTTCATGAGCATCTTGCTGTTGATTTCCTTCAAAGATAGGATTCACATCTCTAAAAAAAGAAGTAATTAATAATATGCACATATCTAATTCTTCCTTCTACTATAATACATACCTAAGAGCTTGTAAAAATGCATCTGGCTGATAAGGTTCACTGTTTTCTCTTGCTTCGGATGCGCGTAATGCTATAAACAATTCATGTAGCTTTTCAGTAGCTATTTGTATTCTATGTTTGCCAGTATCTCCAGAAGACCCAGCCAGAGCTAACAAATCTTTACTACTCCAACTACGACTGCCGCTCGATGTAAGGGACATGCCGGTCCTACCCAAAGATGATGATTTCATCTGTTATAAAAGAAAAATATTTTCACCGTATATAATTTAAAAAATGCACATTTCTCAAGTAAAATAAAACTTACTTTAGTTTGAAGTTGTTTATCGTTTATATTAGACAAATCAGTGGCTAAATGGTGCAAATTATGTAGGAAGGATGGTGCAAATCGTAAAGTATATATCACACTGTTTAAGAAACACGTATTTCCTAAATTACACAAAGTAGCTATTCTTAATCCTTCTGTACCACTATTTGATACATCGTAGCTTCCATCCTGATGATTGTTTAGCTGATTACGATAGCCATTCAACATTTTGCTTGTACCTTTGCAATTAATAAATGTTAAATCTCTTATAACTCAACATTAATATAACAAAATATAGTTTACATACTATATGTAAAAGTTTCTCTGTTCAGAAGGCTGTCCTTAACCGATGTTTGTGGAGCCTGAGAGACGTTGTTAGAAATTGTACGTTCACGGCCAGAAAGGGATAAGCAAAATTTCTTTCTAGGAGGAACTGAACGTTTATCCGCGTCTTCTTCTGTATCTAATACTGTCATTTTCTGTTAACCTAAAAGAATAATAAACTTTAAAGGATCATTGTAAATGAGAAACAAAAATTACTTTTTCTTTAAAATTACTTCATTCGATATATATACATGCATATACGTATACATATAAGTTTATGTATGTATATATACATATATATACTTCGATAATATCATTAAACTTGAAATGACATTACGTTCGTGATCATTTGTACTCATCGTTCTAATTAATATTACATAAATATGAAGATTGAGTTTGAAATGCATTTACTCACGTATTGTTCGGTAGGGAAGTCATGGAACAAATGAGTTTGTTATTAACCTTAGTTAATAAAAAAAATTCTGTATATACAATAAAACCACAAGATATTCTTTAAATAACGCGAACTACATTTCTACTGATGTCACACGAGACAGTTTTGTTTAACAATATTGCAGTAGCCATTACCCGTTACACCTAATATCATAAATTCCTGAATCGCGTTCATGTGCAGTTCACAATTTCACATTTATATAGCTTTTCCTTTACTGTCACACTGCTGATTGCCGTCACAGCGTTCCACCAGAATCCGCTACGAGCGTTGCATTTGCGTCTGAAAATGGACGTTGGCTTATTAGCTATGACCAGCTATTACTATAAACTATAACAGAAATCTCCTACCTGATCCAACCATCAAGTATCGTATATTTAATAGGTCAAAAATACTTTCACGTCAAGTGGAACTTTGAATAAGCTTAAAAATACTTTCACTAACACAAAATTCTGTCAAATATGTCATTTGATCTATGCCAAAACCATACGAGTTTACAATCCTTAGCATGGAATAAATTCTTTCATTTTTTCATGTATTTCATTGCTCATACATTGTATGTCATACAAGTTGAATTGAATAAAATCTAATTTTATTTGTAAGTATTTATTATTTATTATTGAGACAATACGATCTAGTAACAAAACCACATGATTTAAAACAGAATTTCATTGGTTCACTGAATTTCTATCCCAGAGTGTATTAGAAGTATAGTAGACCAATAAATATATTTTTATTTGTATTCATTTATTAGATATGTATTATTATACATAAATAAGTAAATCAGGTGGTTTTGTTTTTCAGTTTCCATTTTTATTGAACAAAGTAGATGTAAATGTTTATATTTATACTATATAATATATATATATATATATATATTAATAAAAATGTATTTAAACATAGTTATGAAATAGAATATGAACATTATAATGTATTCTAGTCCACTCTCTTCGGTTTCTTTGTTTCTTTTAGATATGAATGAAAAAATGCATTTTACTGCTATGAAGTTATGAAGTTACTTATTCTAGGAATTTTGTCATGCTGGTTGAATTGTTTGGGGATATATTAAAAGCGGTTACATGGACGTTCAAAATATCTAATAAGTTCTACAAAGTTCTGCAAAAAATACAGAGGAACTAATATCAGTATTATATGATGTGTTCTAATTATTTTGAGAAGATTACATTTCAAGCTCGGCAACTTGACGATGGTATTGAAAAATTAACTGAGACATGGAGACGGCCACAAGTTATAATCGGACGCTTTGCAGAATGTACCGAAGAAACAAATTCTCACATTGAAGCAGTATGGAATATTATAAAAAATACACAGGTTTTTGGGATGAATTAATTTATTAAAGTATAATAACTTGATAGATAATGTGTAATATTCCTTAATGTGTTATCATATTAGGGGGGAATACAGAAAATTTTATCAGAAAGGAAAGAATTCGAATCACTGAATTCAGTATCTATGGAACAGTTTCTCAAAGAAACAAAACAGACATATGAATTATTAAAAGAACAGAGTGATAGCTTGGAGACTGTCTTAGCAGAATATGGTTATCATTATGAAAATGACTCTTCAAAAAAGTAAGTTTTTATTCGTTTTATACTTATATATATATATATATATCAAGTAAGTTGTATATATGGTTATTCAATATTCTGACGATGTATTATTTATATTCTACAGAATAAGTATGAATAATAGCAGCATGTCTAATGAGTACATATCAAATGACATGAAACATTTACAAGTTGAAGTTACTCCCAATATTGATTCGCATTACAAAGCAAAACGAGAGTATTTAACAACACTGTCATCAAATGGCAGTTATATATCACAATCACTGGCAACACCTGTAGATAATAATTTAACATTATTCTCAGCAAGTACTCCTATGACTAATAAGGATTATACGTGTACTTCATTTAGAGAACGCCCAGAAGAACCAATTTATTCTACACACTTTTACAACATACTCAAGAAATGAATTTAAGAGTGGTGTGTTCTTTACATTACACTCTGTACAATCTATAAATAATTCTATATATTTTTTATAAACATTTTTATAAATTCATTTGTTAAATATTTTTACTTAATATACTAATATACCATAATATAACCATAATATACTGATATACCATATTTTAATATAACCGTAAATTAAGATTCATCAAAAATGTGTAATAACTTTATAAACTTAAAAGATGTAACAAAATTTAAAAATAGAAAGAGAATTAGCTATAACTAGAACAAGATATGTAATTAGAATTCCATTGCAAATTATAGGATAAGAATATGTGCATACAAGTCTGTTCTCACATATTCAAAGCGTGATTAAACTGTACATAAATTAATTTAGAAAATTCTAACTCTAGTGTTTCTGGTAATATTTTTTAGATGTACTGATAATATATTTATTTATTACAAATGGTTTAGTATATAACAGTATATGTTGTATCACATTGCGAGTTCTACAGTATATGATCATATATTATGCAAATTAGTAGTAAAATTTTGATATGAACAATATAATGTACAACATATTATATATTAAATTCTTGTACGTACGTAACAATTGATACAAAAAAAGCAACTGTACCATTTATTCTAATAGAATTTTTGTTAAAAAAAGTTACATATTCGTTTTTCTAACTTTACTTTAAATATCACACTATTATAAAACCACTTCACAGACTTCAATGAAATGCTCAAATACAAAACAGATTAAAAATTTGTACGGAATGTTCTTTAAACCTTGGTTTCATAGTTAATGCAGAACATAACCTACATTTGTACTATTTCTAGAAAATTAGTAAAATTGCCATACCACCGTTCCTTTGAAGAAAACACAAATTTATTTTAGAACATTCCAAGGAACATTTTTATGTCAAGTATATTTGTGTATAAAAAAAGAATGTAAGGAAATTTATACTAATATATATATTCACTTACGTGTTTGCATTTACGAGACTACATATACCGTTGGTTAATGTATTAATATAGTATATTTCGCATATCTATTATCTAAAAATGTATAGTTACAATTCGTCTCATAACAGTAATTATCTATACACGTTAAAAAAGAGGCTTTAATCTCTTTTATGCAATGTCTATAGTATTTTTATTGTCTGAAATTTATGTTATCTATCAAATAAACTAAATAAACCTTGCTTTTATGATTTTGTTCTCCTATAGATGTTATGCTATGGAAATTAAAAACTTAATATTCACGATATGTACGTGACAAAAGTATCAATTATACATAGAGTGGATATGTACAGCATATGGAAAGCATCGATAACATAACTTAACATGCAGCTTTTTTTGTTTGTTGCTGAATAGCACCTTGATGTTTCCAATTTACTAATTCATCTAAAACTTGAACTAATAAAGGATTTCCTCCTAAACGCTGAACCTCGTCTCTTGCTTTTTTATCCAATTCTTCAAGCACAGCTCTTGTGTAAGCAAACGATCCAAACTTTTCTAATAGGTTAACGCAATACCGTTTTACCTCGATATCCTTTGTCCGCTGTCTCAAGATGTCTATTCACAAATATTAAGGTGCAATATGGTATTTGTTCAGAAATAAAATTATCTATATTTAAGTAAAGGATACTCATTAATTGTCTATCTTCTGGATGACTTTGTATAGCATGTATAATAGGAAAGCTAAATTTTCCCTCTGATAAATCTTCGCAGTAACTTTTATTCTCGGCATACTATAAAAGATTATTATATACTACATCACTAGTATATCTATTAAAACCTTGACTGCCAATCAAAATTCGTGTGTTAATTCCACCAAGACACTCATACATGATTGTCGATTTAATGACATGATTTATTAGATTAGATTATATTATGATATATGTCCTGAATGCCTTGTGAACTAATTTTTATCTCTCCTGATGTAAATTATGAGGCCAATGTCGCGTTAAGACAACATTACCTTATTTCAGAATCTATGCATTATGGGATAAAATGACTTGACACTAGTTTCATCAAACATAAATAAACGATATGGCAGTCAATGTGTTAAAATCGTTTGAACAAATGATATTTATCATTTTCAAAACTATTAGTAATTTTTATCTTTCTTATACTCAGACTAATTGTAAGCTAAGTAATGACATAGTAAAATATGAGCATTACCCCTAAAGGAGTAATGAGGCTCCTTGTAAATATTATACATCACCTACATCTGGGCAACATTGCAGTCAATATATTAAGTAATACTTACCTCTTGAAAATGTAGATTACAATAATCATCACGAATTTGGAAGTAAAGCCCTAAGATTCCTGCTAAGGGAGTAAAGTCTTCTTTACAATCTGAAAATAGCTGCATTAAACGAACAGCTAAATTAAAAAGTCCACCTGTTTCTGTAAGATGTACAATATTTATAACTGTTATGTTTCTAATAATATTAAAAATTTATCAACAAATTAAAATATGTATATAAAAACATATATGTTCCAATTAATGGTGACTTACTTCGAATTGTCATCTGCTTATATGCAGTTTCAGATGGACAAATATAATTATCTCTCCAATAAATTTCCATACCTTGTCCTCTGTGAAGTTCCAGTAACTGTTCCACATATACTTGCGTACCCTAATTGTAACAATAGTAATAAAACTAACACATTTATTTACACTGTTTAGTTGAATACTCAAGATCCACAAACATTTTTAATCATTTTATTTAACAGAATTCATGTTTCTATGTGTAAATCAACTGAATACTTCAAACAATCTGTTCTATGTAAGATAGCAATGATCTACAGTATATATTTTATTTGTTTATACAAACATAAATTATGTAATCATTGTTACATATATTTGACATATTCAATGCGTTAAATCAATGCTTAAGAAAAACAAAAATTTCTATGATAATGCTTACCTCTAAATGATGCAAAGCAAGAACTCTTTCTAAAGCAATAAATATACCATAATTTGCAGCATTTATAGTACTTGCTATCCCATAAATATTATGAGCTACAGGAATACCTCTTCTTAAAACCGAATTATCTTGGATATCATCAATTCTATAAAAATGATGTCAATTAATAAAACTACAGTATAATGTCAACATTTCTTTGAAATGGATGATACTTCATATACTCACAAGAGACTTGAAGTATGAAGTATCTGTACTATATCTCCAATAGCAAGAAGTTTATCTGTTGGTATTTTCAACCAGTAATTGAAAGCACATGCCAACTTCGTTCTGATCTGTTTTCCAGGAACTTGTAGTATATAACTAAATGGTTCCAGTAGTATCTATACAAATGCAATTAAGAGATTTTTGTCATTTTGACAGATATCTTAAACTAGCTCTGCGTGATTATTGTTTAGCTCAAACTAACCTCATCTTCGCCCTTGTCACCGGAACGCGAGTACGGTATATTTTTGTTTTGCTCCATTATGTATTTCTAATCAAATAAAACTACTGTATTACCGGTCTCCAGTATTTATAAAAGTTAAATAATGTATAATGTATCTAAAAAAAGAGTCATTAATTTGAATATTCAAATAACTTTAGCGGACATAACAGCAAACGTTGCTAGTGTCGCGTCGTCTGCTATATGTTTATATGTGAGTAGTCTTCCTCAGGGGGCACCAATCGAATAATAATTTCCTTTGCAAGTGTCGGTGAGGGCTAACAAAAAACACCGACCAATCACAGCATCCGATTATCGCGCGCTAATCGGGCCCTGTGATAGGTCAGTGTTTTTTGTTAAATTTCGGCTGTATCACAATTTATAAAACACTCTGTATAACATTTTAAAGTTTACCAATGGGGTGTGTGTTCCTTGAATTATTTATAAATAAACGAATCATTAACTAAAAGTTAAACAATTAACTTGATTCAATTTTGTTTTTTACAAAAAAATTGAATAACTAATACTCGGCCCGACCCCCAAAAAGGGTAGAAGGCAAGGTTGAGTGCTTATCGGGCGCGTCCCCAGATGGCGGATAGAGGAACAGCCCGGTACACAACGGTCAGAGCTGCAAAGTGAGCCAGAATGCAATATTAGAGCGAAAATATTGTGAACGACGTTTTCATCATTATTATTATTAGCATAAACGCAACAAAGGTCACGGATGGGACGCTCCGATGTGGGATGCCGATTGATTGAGAAACGTGGAGGGGGAATAGCCGGGGCCGCCTACCTACGAGTGCGAGTGGTCCCGAGTCCCGAAGGCACTTTGCATTGAGCAGACAAAGTGATCGGTTGAGCGCGCGACGCAATAAATTCTTTTGTTTGTAGACATAGGCAAGACAAATAAAATTCTGTTTCCTTTTGAGTTTCTGTTTACGTTTATAACATCATTTATTGCATATTTTTTTATGACAGTTACGATTTTTATTTTTTGTAGGAAACTAAACACTAGCGAGCATACATATTTCTAACATCGAAAAAAACTGTATTTAACACGTTGACTGCGACACTCGAATTCGTGGTTGCTACCACGCGGCGGAAGGAACGGAAGGAACGGCGGCGGGTAGCAACAATAGAGGTTGAGACGGCGGAAAACACATTTTTTCTTTTCCAAAACTGAAACGGCCGAGAAGGTAAATAGACAATGATGACAACTAATGATGAGCCCATATAGCAAGTTTCAAGTCGAAACATCGAAAATTCAAGGGTGGGGAGCGTTCTAAATGGAAGAAAGGATGAAGCGCACATCGTGCGTCCGCGCCGCTGTGACAAGAATTATGATGTCAAGCTTTTCTTGACATCGAGGGCGCGTGTGACAACACCTCCTTCGATGTAATATGCTCAGCTGCGAGAAGGTTCCATTCAATGAGTCTATCGTTGACTGGCTCTATCTCAAGTCGGCAGGTGCTGCCCTCAGAGGGCGTAAATTCCCCTCTGTTGTGACTGCTGGTCGACGACAGGCTCTTCTTGCAACTTGGGGAGCTAGGCGTGAAAGTGGTAGGTTTTGCGGACGACATCTGCATCGCAGTCATCGGTGACCACCCGGGTAGAATCGCAGGCGGAAAACAGAATCTATGCGTTAGACCGGATAGAGAGATGGTGCCTCACTCAGAACCTAACCCCGGGTCCACACTGCGGCGAACACGAACAAGAACATAGGCTAAAAACGTTCGCAAGGGTGTTCTTACTGTCGCTAATATGCCGGTGAACATCTACGATGTTCGTACTCCTGTGAAACTGATGTTATTTTGTGGATTCGGGCGATCCGAATCCGATTGAAAATGCTCAAAAGCAAACGACCGTTTACGACCACCCGCCGACAGATACTCCAAAGGGACAATATGTGTGATCGTAGTCAATATTAGTTCCTTAATATTCATCCATGTTTTTATGCTTTTTTTGTTGTATCTTGATGAAAATATATGCAATATATTGGCGCGATTTTTCTGATAAAAATGATGTCAAATACGACGCAATTTAGACAATTTTGAATTTTGCTTATGATAAGTAAGATTTTTTTTATAATATTAACACTTGTTCATACTACTCATTGATGAAGGTACAAACGAAACTATTGATGGTATAATCAAGTACAAACGAAATGCTATTATTTTCCATAAAAAAAATGAATTTTTGAAAAGTCGGATATCAGGTACAAAAGGTTCACATAGCTACAAAAGTTATCTAGTTTTTTCATAGGCCCTAATTATCTCCTGGCAAGAATTTTACAATCTGTTTCCTATTTTCGAACAGACTTTGTAATCGGTTACTGGCTCACAAAATCAAGTATTAATATTATAAAAATATTGCATATTGTAAACGAAACTTAAAGTTGTCTGAATTGCATTCGCGATTGATCTCGCCAATATATTGCATATACTTTCATAAAGATACAACAAAAAATATACAAACTTGGATGAGTAATAAGAAAATAATGTTAACTTCGGTCAAGCGTATTATCCTTTCCCGAACGTGTTCCACCTCCGTGATCCACCACCTCGTGGATCGCTGAATTTGGTTCGCGAACACAGTTTTCGCCTAACCCAGCGGGGCTACTTTTATGATTTTACGCCTATTAGGAGGGTCATTTGTTAGCGAACTCTGCTATTTCCTGTCCACATTATCGGCGAATAACAGGGTTAGCTACCATGTTCACGAACGATGTACGCGAACCAGCGTTCGCCGCAGTGTGGACCCGGGGTTAGATTATCAATACCCATATTTTCTCTCTCACAGACTTTCAGGTAATTTGTCAATTTAAAACTCTGACAATATTATGAGTACACTTTCATTGTATTGGGTTTTAAAATAATTCTTATTCATCAACACCTTGACCTTGCTTGGCCACGTCAAGCATTTGATTTCCAGGCCGCAGAAATCTAGGCAAATTTCTAAACAGTCTCAATTTATGGCAGATACGCCATTTTGTTACTTCATTTTACCGCTAAAGCGCGGAGCAGTTAGGGTCTGAACGTCCACACTGTTGAACACAGCATTTTAGCTGCGCATAGTTGGAAAGAACCGAATTTTACATTGTGTTACACAGTGTCGCCTTTACACTTTATTGGAAAGGACTTTCATGTACTGGCAGCTTATTGCGATTTCACATCTTTTTCTACTTTCTTGTAGTTTTTTATGGAGATCTTTTATTTTTCTATGATAACTCCTTGAGTCTTCCACTTGTTCATGTACTTGGCGTAATGCTTTCACTTTTCTGAAGTTTCTCCATCCAAAGGGTGCTCGCAACATTATCTATCGGCCGATACCGAATCGTTGTAGTGTGCGCACTTGCATATATCTTCACGCTGATTAAGAACTTGATCAAACTATCGGCCGATAGAAAGTCTGCAGTCTGCGGAGGCTCTAACGCTCACCGGCGAAAGTACCATTCTCGCAGTATGCTATGCTAAACGGTGGGATATGTGGAGCCCTGGGAAAACATCTGATAGATAAAATTAGAAAATTTTTTTCCTTTAGTAAGTACGTAAAATGCGTATGAACCTCAATTTGCAAAAAAAAATTGTTAATTGGAAAAATGGCGGCAAAAAACATGAAAATGAACGATACATGTCGGCCGTTATTTTCCAATAACTTTATGCTATAATAATAATTCATTAAGAGTCAAGGTTCATTAGCATATAAATTTAATTACCTTCGATTTAAGCGTTGAATCAAGTGAATCGGATAATTCGATGAGGTATGCGTCCCACCGCTTTGACCGAATCCTTTCCTTGCGACTACTATATCTATATATGTATACATTCAAATTAAATCTACACTGTCAAATTTTCTTCTTTGAACCTCTCTTTATATGTAAAAGAAGTTTCAATAACAAAAATTAATTATATCTGGAAATTATATGCATTAGAAAAATACATTAGCTGGACCAGACTCCCCCCTAAATGCTTCTAATCTACGAGGCATACTGTCAATTAAATTTGTGATTCATGAACACCTGAAGGTGGATTATTATATTTTGCCAGCCTTCTTTTCAAAATGGACCACAAATTTTCGATCGGATTCATATCTAGACTTTGTGCTGGCCACTTCATCACAGAAATATTATGATTTTCTAGCCAGGTTTTAACTATTTTTGCAGTGTGTTTAGGATCCCCGTCTTGTTGAAATACTTCTTCACGTTCCTCATATCCAATAGAATTAACTACAGAAGGTAAATTACTTTGTAGAATGTTCAAATAATGCTCTTTGCGCATTACACCTTCGATTCGAACTAAGGAACCAACACCTTTGTAAGTAAAGCAACCCCGACACATAATGGAACCACCTCCAAACTTCATAGTTTGTTTTATACCACCTGGTTGATCATTATTCTCGGATGAAGTCCAATACCAGGACCTTTCGTCGGATTCGAATCCATTAATTTTTGTTTCGTCACTCCATATAACTCTTTTCCACTCTTCGGTTGTCCATACTTTCTAGGTGTCAACAAATTGTTTTCATGGTTTAACCCTTTGCGCTCGAGAGGTGATTCTCAGGCACCATTAGGTTTCACGCAGCAAATCTACAATACCTAATGTTTCTTTAAGTTTCATTTCTTTGGAGCTCGAAATGTCAATAAAATGATTGTCGGTGAGGTAAAGGTGACCTTATCATCAAATCTACATAGATAGCTTAGAATTCATGGCAATAGAATGCTAAGAAACATCTCGAGTTGCTGGTAGATACAAGAAAAAAAGGCCTCGATTGCAAAGGGTTAATATTTTTGTTTGAAAGAGCTGGTTTACTTTTTTTTTCCTTCGCTCGCAAACCAATTTTTTTTTTTAAAGAACGACAAATGGTCCATTAGCTAGCACTTTTTTCGATTTCCTGAGCAGCAATTTTTGGTGTTTTGTGACTATCCGACCGAATACGGTGCGCGATAAGTCGCGGTCTATTGTTTTGGGAAGAAATTGCTGCACTAACATACCTTTTTCTTATTCTCGCAACTATCGTATGACTGACACCACATTTCTCTGCAATTTATCGCAACGACAAACCTTTATCACGCAAACAAATAATAATGTTCTTTTTATCTTCACTAAGTCGCTTCATCTTGGATTAAGCGTATGAAACAGCGTGCAAACTGAAAAGTAATCTAACAATGGTGTGGAACAATCATCGGGTAATTATAGAGTACAGGTACATCCTCTCGGCGACAGTTATATGTATGTATAGGAAAAAAGTTGTTGAAAATGTTGATTTCTACAATATAGTTAAAATTCATCGAAACCGGTGAGGATGTACCTGTTCTCTATAATTACTCTTCTATTAAACAAAAGTTGCATTTTTATTCTTGAGAATTTCCACGGACCCTGAAATTCCAACACACGCTTATTTCATTGCATGTAAAAACGCTAAGCTGACAAAATTCTTAAGATAGATCGTAATCTTATACGTTGCGCGAGTAACGTGTGTCCTCCTGGTGGTGGCCGTACCAGGATCCTGGGGTGAAGGATACCGCGACCGGCGACTAGCCGCGCTCGCGCAAAGTCGCGGCGTGGTTCGCGAGGGTACGGGGGTCGTACAAAAGGAGGTCCCTAATAAAATACACGGTCCACTTACTAGTCTTTCAAATCTGCTCCGATTTGACAATGAAAGCGTGATTGAAAAAATCTGAATTTTTGGGGACCTGTCAATAAACTATTCGCCCATCCGATACCATGAACGGCGTTGACGTGGGGTTGCTCGTTCACCCTGCAGATGGGCCTGAAGTTGGGGGTGGGTATTCCTAAAAAAACAACGCTTTCGAATTTTATTGCCATTCACGCGAGAAAAAGACATTAAAACTGTGTCGCCCCGATGCCATTGACCGTTGGACATGTAATCCACCCAACGAAACAACGTTCCAAACCTTACACTTGGGGGTGGACCACCCCTACCTCTGCCTCTCCCTTTACCTATGAATAAAATAAACATGTGTTTGAAAGAAAATTTTGTTCTCTTGAAAAAAAGATATTTAAATAAAACTTGTTTCAAAAGTATTATAAATACAATAATAATAGTTGCATATAAGAACTTGATTTGAAACTTTCTTCCTTGAGGCGTTTGAAGTTTGCTCTACTCTCCAAGGCCCCAAGCTCTACTCTTGTGAACGTGAAGCCTGATTTTAATTTGCGCTCTCCGCTACTCGCGGCGCCAGTGTCACTCCATTACATGCCATTGAGTTCATATTCTGTGTCAGTGATGCCAGATTTGGACCCAGTCGCGCATGCGACGACCATAAAACCTCATCAGTGCCTCACTGATTATAAGGTATATGGTAGTAACGACACTGGCGCCGCGAGCAGCGGAGAGCGCGAATTAAAATCGGGCTTCAACGCGAAATATGGTTGTTGGTGGCCCTGATGGAAAACGTATAGAAAATGCATGTAAAATACGTATATTTCACAGCTGTCAATTCGGTATAAGAACATTGATGATAATTCAGCTTACGTACATAATGTTTTTCTTATTTAGTGTATGACGTATATGTCCTTCAAGAAAAAATCATTCAACGTTTGACAAGTATTTCAATTATCCTCTTCAAGGGTCAAATGACACATTGATATTAATCAATTTCTGATAAATATATACGGGATGAAGCATTTAACCAGTTATAGATCGATAATGCTCAAACCATTGTTGATATAACAAAAACCTTTCAGATAAAAATTAGACGATTCGAAGGAACTCATCAAATAAGGCTAAACACGATATACATGTTAATCTCCATATAAAATGTACCTACACAAACATGGTCCCTAATACCTTTAGGGGGCATGCGACTTTAAATGATGTAAACAAAAAATAAAAACAGGCTACTATTTTTTGTTCTGGTACAGCTTTCAATGCTGTGTCAATCTTCACAGCCATCTTTCTAAGTGGAACGAATGGATTTTTTTATACATTATAAATGCTAACATCACACACATTCATTGAATATGTAAATGATACAAGTAATTATTTCTTTTTTGTATTAGATCCATTCCAAAGATACCATAGACATAATTGTTATTTATTAAAACTAAATTAATATACTATAATTTCATTAAATGATAAAAGTGAGTTGAAAAATTCTGTGTTCATTGGTGAAAGCACAAAGTTGAAAGATAAAGTACGTAATTCGTTTATTTACAAACCAATAGAATGTAGCATGCTAGAGAATCGTGAAAACCTTTAGTGGAAAAATAAATGTTATGAGCATTTAAAGAAATACATCAGCCAAAATAGAATAGGGTCTTGTGGCATACAGACAATTATTATATATAGTGCGATTTATATTGTTAAAAATAAGTATTATTTTTATAAGTATGGTACGCAATGTCTACTAGCGCCATGTACCAAGTGTGAGCTAACAAGTCAATTAAACAAATATTTATTTACAGTCGATAGGATTGTTAAGATTTTTTTTTCAATCTACATTAATTTTTAGAATAAAAAATTAGAAGTTGTAGCAATGAGGAGTGAAAACTAAAACGTTTTCCTCTGAATTCGAGAAGGAGTTTGTTGCTCAAAAAGCGAGAGAGAGTATCCTCTATGTAAACTGCGCTAGTATAAGCAACAAGCTGCTTCACAGGTTTGCAAAGAGCAGGTAGAGCAGAGCTACTGTCCCTTGGAAGATTAGGCTGGTTGACGGACGGGGCCAAATCGGGGACAGGAGTGGGCATGGGAGCACAATGTGATGGGCTTGGGACGAAACTATCGTTCCGACTTAGCCCATCAATTTATATCCGTATCCCAGGTAGAAACGTTTGCGATCTGGGCCTGTGCCCAAATGATCCTGGACAGAGGGTACAGACGCAAACATGTATATATATATATATATAAGGTTATAAAAATAAGTAATGAAGTACGCTTACATTTTTCACAAACAAGACTTGTGGCTTCGGTCCTGACACGAAACAGCAAGTAAAAAAGAGCCGATAGAAAATAGAACGTAAATGTAGTTTCCCAGAAGCGTTGATGGTCATTTTTATCCTTTCAAACTGTTATCTTATCTAAAACTTTTATTAATGGAGGATTTCCACCTAAACGTTGAACCTCGGTTCTTACTGTTTCATCCAATCCTTTGAGTAAATTTCTCGTATAAGCGAAGGAACCAAAGTCTTCTAATAGCTTAGCACAATATCGTTTCACATTAATATCGCTTGTTCGTTGTCTCAAAATATCTGTATTCGCCATCATTAAGGAATAACATGATACGGTAGAACTTGTAAGGGGATAATAAACAATTTGAATAAAGGATACTCATTATCTGTGTATCTTCTGGATGACTTTGTATAGCATGTACGATAGGAAAACTGAAATTTCCAACCGACAAATCTTCAGCGTATATTTTGTTCTTGAAATCCTGTAAAAGTCATTATATAATACAACACTAATATATTCATCACATGACACTTACCTTTTCACTATATAAATTAAAATAATCATCACGAACTTGGAAATAATACCCGATGGTTTCTAGTAAGGGAATAAAGTCTTCCTTACAATCTGAAAATAGTTGCATTAATCGGATACTTAAAATGAAAAGCGCAGCTGATTCTGTAACACATAAGGTATTAATAATTCTAATGTTTCTGATAATGCTACAAATTTTATTTCAAATTAAATCTTACTTTGAAGTGTCATATGCTTATATGCAGTTTCAGATGGACAAATACAATTGTCTCTCCAATAAATTTCCATTCCCTGCCCCCTGTGAAGTTCCAGCAACTGCTCCGTATATACTTGTGCACCCTAGTTGTAATAATAGTAATAAAGTTAACACATTTACTACTATTGTTTAATTGAAAAATATTACTAATAATTTTGTTTAACATACATGTTTCTATGTGTAAATATTGAATATTCTAAATATTATGTTCCCTATAAGGTAACATCTATCTGTAGTTTATATTTTATCTGTTTAGGTGAACATAAAATTTTATGACAATGTTTACCTCTGGATGCCCCAAAGCTATAACTTTTTCTAGCGCAATAAATGAACCATAATTTGCAGAATTTATCGTACTAGCTATTCCATAAATACTATGAGCTACGGGAAAACCTCTTCTTAAAACTGAATTATCTTGGATATCATCAATTCTGTAAAAATGATGTCGATTAATAAAACTACAATGTAGTACAATGTCAACATTTCCTTGAAATGAATGATATTTGACATACTCACAAGAGGGTGTAATTGTGAACTATATTTACTATATCGTTGATAGAATCAACTTTGTCTTGTGGTATTTTTAACCACAGATTAAAAGCAGATGCTAAAAGTGATCTAATCTGTTTCCCAGGAAGTTTTAGGATGTAATTAAATGGTTGCAGTAATATCTGTAAAAATATATACACTCTTAACTATTAAAACTATAGATAGGGGAAATTTTAATACTTAAAATATTATATGTTATATTTCTTATTTAATACTAATTTCAAGAAATTTAAAGGATGACTGGCTTGGATATTAAAAAATTTGTTGATGTGCAATGTAATGTATTGCGATGGATCTGAATATGAATTTATTTTTTGCGAACTCAATTGTGATCCGCGATATAATCACACACATACAAACACAAACAAGTTGCAACAGTATTTAACACGAACAGTATTTACGGTGAAAAATGAAAAAACAATTCATCGCGTTCATTTGATATTTATTATAAATGAAAGCATATGTTCGAGAGTGGAAGCTAACATAGTTAACCTTTTCGTGACAGCAAAGTAACGTCTTTATAAGCATGTTTCTAATCACAGTCAGTTTCCTAAACTGTACACACAACAATTTATATTTTATCAGAAAAACGAAATCTTAAAGTTCCTTTTGAAAAATCTTTTATTGTATATGCATACTTATGTATAATAAAAACAAATAAAATCTACGTAGCGTTAATATTAAATATTTTTTCACGATAACCGAGAAAAACAAACTAACGATTAAACGTATTTTTATGATTACTTAAGATAGTAGAATCATTAATAAATCTTAGTTTGTTTCAATACACGTCTAAGAACTTTCGCGAACTCATGTTTTATATTTAGAAATCGTATGATGGTTCGATGTAATAAATATGCTCAATTTATTCATGAATATCAAATTGATTTTTATAACGAATACGATGTGGATATAAAGTGAATATAAAATATTCTTTAATAACCCAGTGTTACAATTATGAAATGGTATGAATTAAAATTTCATTGTTATAATGTAATTAATTAAAGTAAGTTGATCGAAAGTTACATGTAATCTACTTGATTTTTCTAAATATTTCTAACTTGCATTGAATAAGACTAGTCATCAACGGGAAATATTTTGATTTTATTTGATATTACTCGTGTATTTTATGTTTGTAACGTCATATGTTATATATGTTTGTGTTAGATATTTCCTGTTTCGTTTCCAGTTTCATGGGAGATTGTTGAGTGAGCACATTATTTTAAATTTCCATATAATTTTGCATGTAGTTGCTCAAGCACGTTTAAATTATACAGCATTACATAATGTTTATTTGTTCCCTCTGGCATATCAGTTTTTACTTATTCGTACCAAGGCCTGTCCATGTTTTGTTAACTTTCATGTAATATGATGCAAATAAATTTTAAATAATAATACTCATTGCGTTCCAGTGAAACCGTTCGAATATGACATTTTTTTGAATGTTACATTACCACTATCTCCCGATTGTTACAAAAAATATTCATACTGTAACGATATATTATGTAATTTTTGAATAATCCATCTATTCAGTCAATCAGAGTAAATAACCGAGTAGGTAATACACGATTGCCCAATGACTGATCTATCCGAATCCACAGAATTCTAAATAATATAAGTAAAGCCATAACAGTTGCTTTAGTTGAATACTCAGTATATTTAATTAATATAATGAACAAATAATTCACAGAATACATATTTACAAATGAATTTAGACTTAACACTTTATCGATTGGTAATTGTTAGTCATATAATTAAATTTCATATCTTTTATTTTTATGGCATTGGTATACTATAATATATGTTTTGACGGAACTTTAACCTAGATTACAAACATGGAAGTTTTAATGTTAGGAATCCAACGGTTTAAAAGTTATGAGTATTTAAAGTTGAGCAGTTTTGACGTATTTGACTGGTTATTTTATCTATTAGACTCGTTTTCAGATTAATATTTATATAATAATGTTTCATAATTCGTATAATGATTAGTAGCCGACTGCACACTGAGAACCTGAGTTCGAATCCTGGGCGTCTTGCACGGGTCTTTTTTCATGGTTAGTTTAGGGCTGGCTAACAATTATAAAATATCGAAAAGCTTATGGCATAAGACATGTAATGGAAAAAAATGAAAAAGGAAGTAAGGAAAAAAGATCTTGGCAAAATAAATACTAGCAAAGTGCAAAAAACACAGGGGCGAAAAGTAGCCTCACAGTTCGCATTATAAACACACCAAACAAAACAAAGAAACAAACGAACATGGCGTGCCATCTTGGTAATAGATAACAAAGTATTGGCTGCCACGGTAAAAAGCCGATTAATGAGCTACCGGTCGATAAAGTATTAAAATATTGTGTAAATGATTGAAATTATTAAACCCATGAAAGAGAACAAAACAACAAGACAAAGAACAAGCATTTAATTCAGAAAGTGGAAACGAATTAGAAACTAATGAATTCAACGAAAATCGAAAATGAATTAGAATTAATTAATTACACATATATCGCTGGAGTACCATGGGTTCTTCAAATTTTTCCGCATACACAAAATGTAGATAACCAATAAATTTATATAGTACATACAATTTATATAGTTAGAAGATTTTCTGAATTGCATAAATGATGTTTTTTAGCTGCTGTAATGAAATATAAAATAAATTGTATAACGTTTCTTCAATTCGAAGCATTAAATTAATAGAGAACCTCACGAATTGTACTTTATAGAGGTTTGAAAGAGGCAAAAAGTTCAAATATCACTAGCAGTGTACGTATTATGCTCTATTCTGCTCGAATATTCTATATTTTGCAGTTTTAATTTAGCATTTGTTCTTGTTGGAAACAAATCGATCTCTGGTTGGCCAAATTCTTTCACAATTTTCTTAAAGGCTATATCTGACAAAGAATACTCAGTTTCTGGTTCAAGTCGTCGGGTCTCGAAATCAGCTTCTATGTTATCTTTAGAAGAAATGTAAGACGCGAATCTTTCATTTTACACCAATCCCAAATCCTTTTTGCCAAATCGCTTAACTCTGCAAACCCCACTCCACCTTTCTTGTTTATGTACACAATGGTCGTAGTATTATCAATTCTCAATAATACATCACAGCCTTTCAAATTTTGCGCAAAACATTTCAAAGCAAGAAAAACAGCCATTAATCCTAACTTTGGATTGAATAGTGTAATAAAATTAGAAGCTGTGAATATGTTCTGACTCCACCAATTGAATTCTGCTGTTAATGAAATTGGAATTTTCATGTATTTTTCAAAATTATCATTATTTTTCCTAAGTGCCAAGAACCGTTTTCTCTCAAACTTCCTCATATGAACTCTGCTACATTTTAACGTTGCAGAACAAGATTCTAACATTCCAATGAACGATGCAAAGTCTCGTATTTTACATTTTCCAATATTCTTAAATTTATCAAGTCACTTAGAGACTTTTAACTTTTTATCCAAAGGAAGTTCCACTAACATCTGTTCCGAATCATATACCAAACTCTGAAACTTGGATCTCGGAGTCGGTATTAACTGGCTCTTTTCAAAATTAATTATAAATCCTAGCTTTCTAGTAACTTACATGTGACATCAACATTTTTATTACATGCTGGCAGTGATGAACCGAATAACAGCCAGTCATCAAGATAGACTACCGAAACATAACTTGTTGAGCGTAAATATGCTACTATTGGCTTCATTACTTTAGTAAAAACATATGGTGCTACGTTAAGACCAAACAGCAAACAGACAAATTGATACAGCCTCTTTTGAAAATAGAATTTTAAAAATTTTCTATGCGAGTCTATAATTGCAATCACGTAATAAGCATCTTTAAGATCGATTGATGCCATAAACCAACCGCGTGCTAATATTTTCTGAACAATCTTTCCATCTTCTAATTTAAAATGATCCATATCAATAAGTTTATTAAGCGATTTAAGGTTTAAAATGAACCGATGCCCATCGTCTGATTTTGGTACCAGGTAAATATTAGAAATGAATTGACCCTTGGTCGGTCTAACTTCCTCAATTACACCTCTATCTGTTAATTTATTTAACTGATCAGATATTACCAATTCTTCTTGATAAGACCATCGAGGCTGCGGTGGGGGCACAAGTTGTACAACTTTCCTACTAAAAGGTATTTCTGGTTGTTCGATTTCTGCCCGCCCGACGTTCCACTGAATCTCTGCTTGTAATTCGAGCGCCGTGGCGGGCCCCTCCAGTTTTTTTAATCGCCCTGGTTATTATGGAATATCGGTTTCAGACTTTTACTTGAAACTTCCAATGTTTTTACAGCCTTCACTTTCTTTTCCAAATTCTTTCCGAACAGCCACTCGTCTACCACTTGCAGACTTCAACGACTCTCGCATTGATGCGTCCATATTTTTTAAAATCAAGCTTCTACGAATAAACGTTTCCTCATTTAATAAATCTGAAAGAATTCGTAACACGCCACCAATTATTTCTATCATATCAATTTTTTTTTTAACTGACAAGTTAAGAACGATTCCCATTAGCTTAGTCATTCCTGCTAAACTGGCCGTCATTCGCTGTTGCTTTTTCATGATACGTGAATCTCTTTTCACTACTACATCTTGCAGGCAGATCCATGAACAGACAGTTTTCTGCTTAAGAAAATTTTTTCAACAAGATTTTTCGTTCCTCTGACGGCAGACCCCTTTGAATAACTTCTTTTATTCGAATCGCTAAATCTTTGTGTATTGCCGGAGCTAAGACTCTGCCCGACATAAGTCGATCTCCCATAACCCGTAATACTTCCGATTCGAGAGCCACTTCCGCCGTATCAAGCATTGCGACAATTGTCATAACAATTACATTTCACATATTACTAGTTGCAGACTAGTAACACGGCCAAACCTTTTTTCACATACTTACCATATCTGATATCCCGTTTCTTTTTTATAAGCTTTTTCAATCTTTTTAACTGTTTTTTAATACTTTGAAGCTCTGACTCATCACTCGATGAACTTCTTGAACTCGATGAATGCCGTTTTTTACCCATTTTATAATCAATTTCAAATTTTCCAAATGTGACGCTATCGGCACGAAGAAGAAGAAGGTTCAGCTGGGATCGTTCGAGCCATTGAGAGGGAACAAAAAAGTTCCTAGAACTTTGAAATCGTGACGACATCGGCATAAAGTAGAAGGTACTACATCTTGATTTCGAGGAAGAGGCGCGAAGTACAATATAAGCTCTAATGGTTAATTCATTGTTAATTGCGCAGGTCAAGATTTCGTCAATAATTTCAAGGTTTTCCATCCACCAGCAGACAATTTTTCATTCTTTAAGTTCATCTATTCTACTGTTTACGTGAATCTACGAGTTTGCCTTATGTTTAAATGTAGCTATTATTAACATTGTAATCTCCGACTTTCCTCTACATTTAACATAAGTTAATGAACCTCTTGGATATCAAGTATTACATGCTATAGTCTAAATTTGTAACGACTTTACACCTAAATAAACGAATTAATATCAAGTATTGCAGTCCAATCGCACCTCGGATCTGATAAAGTACTATTACCATGTACTTGCTTCTATTTAAAAGACTGATACAGTGTTCTTACAGCATTACGGATATGTAGACATCCTTATTTTTACCAAATATTGTAATAAGATTCTATCAACGTTAAATAAACATTTCAAATAAAAAAATCTAACTGGTTTGAACATCAGATTTATACGTTGAAGGTCCTAGTACCGAAAATACAAAAAGTAACCAACGGATTTGTAAGGTTATTATTTTTATTTCTAATTTTAATAAGATCTTCAGATATAAGAATAAATGTTATTTATAAAATTATAAGAAAAAGGATAAGAAAAAGAAATTATTCTTTGTATAGAACAATATGTTCAGTATTCACACAACGTTTCAAGTTCGAAAGCTTTTCTTGTTTGGCGTTTTCTTAAAAAATAGTTTATTTTATAGATGTATCATGTAAATTGTACACTAAGTTTTTGAAAAATTTCTTTGAACATTAAAGAAAAATTGGAGGCTGTTTCGAAGGCGACTTTCCTTCGATATTTTTTAATGGTGAAAATGCAAATCATCGTTAACCGACAATTATTCATTTACATAGAAATATTAATAAACAGTTATGTTTAAAAAAGTTAAACAAAATTAATAAATGTTTAAAAAAGTTAAAACAAGTTAATAAATGTTAAAAAAAGTAATCAAAATGTTTCATCTTACTATTCAATATAAATTAGGTAATATTTATATATATGATATATAATAAGGTGATATTTTTTAAAATAGATTTGACGAATTCAAACATGTTTCTGAGCCTAATGAAACCTAACGAGTCCTGAACGAAAAGTCTACCTCTATCCTTGTCTAAAAAGGTGTTAGATTACTAATTGCAGTCAGCTTCAGTTGTAAAAATCGACTTCCGACCGATTTTCCGACCTCGCAAGATCCTTGCAGCGATTATACAGGGTGATCCGCTCGCTAGTAGACACAATGGACAACCACAATCATAGCTGACCGTCATTGTAGACTTTATGACGGTGATCCCCGCAACGAAAGCGACCGTATGGGCCACCGTCATAGTCTACAATGACGGTTGGCTATTGTTGTGGTTGTCCATTGTGTCTAATAGCGAACAGATCACCCTGTACCTACAAACGTGGTCGCTAATACCCTAAGGGGGCATGCGACTTTATACGATGTAAATAAAAACAGGCTACTGTTTCTTGTTCTGGTACAGCTGTCAATATTGTGTCAATTATCACAGCCATCTTTTTAAGTGGAACGAATGGAATTTTTTGTACATTATAAATGCTGACATCAACACACATGTAGGAGTGGGAATGTGTGCGTGTGCGTGAGAGAGGAAGAGAGAGAGAGAGCGTTAGCTATAGGATAGGTATAAGGATATTGTAACGTAGCTTTAGTTTAGTTTAATTTATGACCTGGCCACTTGGGCCGATGTTGTCCAGGCGCGTCTCGGCGAGGCCGCCTAGGACAACGTTCCCCTGCCTGGGAAAGACCCTGGGTAGAGTTTAACTTTAAGGGTAAGTAAAAAAAGAAGCGTTGAGAGCAGATTTAGTTGAGCAGTCGAAGGGTAAAGACGGCGCGAATAGACGTAGAGCGGATCGTTGAGCGGACTCTATTCATTTTAGTTTCGTTAATAGTTAAGTCAGTATTTTATAAATAAAGTAACATATAATAAATCCTACACACATTTATTGAATATGTAAATGATAAAAGTAGTTACATGTTTTTTTGTACTATATTCATTCCAGAGATATGCGAGAACATGGACATAATCGTTATTTATTATAAAACTAAATTAATATACTATAATTTCACTAAAAGTTATAGTCGTAATTGTTCGGTGTACGAATACAGTGGTATTGGCAATTTCAAGAGAAGATAAAAGAAAGATGAAAACTTGGAAGGAAAGAATAACAAGAACCTTCACTGAAATAAGAAAAAGGCAAAAGGTGTGGTGTGTTATAAGTTCAACAGGAAAGGATATTATCGAAGTAATGGACGGAATGTTAACAAAAGAAGCGTAAAGGAGATATAAGTGAGTCGAAACATTACGCGTTCGTTGGTGAAAGCACGAAGTTTGAAGATAAAGTAGGTAATTCGTTTATTTAAGCCTTCAGCGGAAAAAGAAACGTCATCGGCATTTAAAGAAATAGAACGTCAGCTCAAAATAGAATAGGATCTTGTAGCGTCCAGACAATTATTATATATAGTGGGATTTATATTGTTAAAAATAAATATTATTTTTATAAGTATGGTACGCAATGTCTACTAGTGTCATGTACCAAGTGTGAGCTAACTAAAGACAACAACAAGCCAATTAAATAAATATTTATTTACAGTCGATAGAATTGTTGAGATCATTTTCTTCAATTTAAATTAATTTTTAGAGCAAAAGAATTAGAAGTTGTAGCGGCGAGGAGTGAAAACTAAAACCGTTTTCTCTGAATTCGAGAAGGAGTTTGTTGTTCGAAAAGCTAGCGAGGGAGTGTCCTCTACGTAAACTGCGCTAGTATAAACGACAAGCTGTTTGACGGGTTTTCAGAATTGTCTCATTGCACAGAGTGCAATTCCCTCTTAAATGCTGAATCACTTCTCTTGCTTGTTTATCCATTTTTTCAAGGGTAGCTCTTGTGTAATCGATAGATCCAAACTGTTCTAGTAGTTTAATGCAGTATTGCTTCATCCTCAAATCCTTCGTTCGTCGCCTCAAAATGTCTTTGTTTATCATAATTAAGGAATGTCAAGGTATTTGCTTGAAAAAAATGACTTTAAAATAAAATTATATCAATAACGGATAGAAAAGAGAGGGACACTACATTCTCTTCATTTTTACATACTCTATGAATGCAAAATAAAAAATAAAAAATGTAAATCTACTGTAACGTGAGGTCAAGAAGAGTGACAATGGATAAAACAGTAACTATTAATTGATTGTTATTATTTCTTGAATCCTTGAAACTTTGAACTTTTTCCTTTCTTTCATCACCCCCCCCCCTTTTCCTATAAACTCCTGTATAATACTTACTGATTTAGACCTGAAGAAGGATACGAATTATCTGTTGATCTTCTGGATGATTTCGTATAGCATGTATGATAAGGAAAGTAAAAGTCCCTGCTGATATGTCATCGGCAAAACTTTCATCCACTGTGTCCTATAAAAGTCATTATTACGTGATACAACACTAATACATGCTAATAAAATGAAATTCACTTATTAATTAAAATGATTTGCTCGTTATTACAAACTAAATGTGTACAATTTGGAAAGGTATCTATTTTAAACCTGTATTTAACTATAAACAAATTAAGCTCGAATAGATTAATAGGAGTATTTGTATTATTTACATAAATTTCAATTGTATTTATTATACTAGTTTTAAAAATTTGTCGAATAAAATTTAATTAAAAGTAGAACTTTTTTTGTTTGTAATAGTATGTTTCATTTCAAACAAAACATTTTCGATTTGTAGCATTTTTGCCTATTATCAAATAAGATAGAACAGAATCTATTTACTTAAAATTATGATGTTAGTTTATGTTAAGAAGCATATCTTTCCGAATTATTTTTATACGTTTAATTAATATATGTATTCACTTAGACTTGCCTCTCCGGGATATAGATTACTGTAATCATTATAAATTTGAAAGTAAATGCTTATGATTTTTATTAAAGGTTTAAAGTCTTCTTTACAATTGGAGAACAGCTGCTTGAGGAGGACATCCATATAACAAAATAAAATCAGCTCTGTAACACATCCATTTGTCATTCATAATTCTTATGTTTAATGAGTTTTCCAAAAAGAACTTAATGGTTGTGTTTTTCAATAACAATATACGTTTCATCGCGTTTAATTGTGATGATGTGCGCTTTCATTTAAAATTAAAAGAAAAAATCAAACCATATTATTCGCGTTTGATTAAAAAAAAAAGACTTCGAACGCTCCGTTTCAAGAAGCTTTTTACTTACTTTCATGAGCCATCTGCCTATACTCTGTTTCAGATTGGCAAATATAATTATCTCTCCAGTAGATCTCAGTACCCTGGCCTCTCTATAATCGATCCATCGCATCGAAAAATACACGCAATCCCTAATTGTAATAATAATAAGATGAATACCATTGCATAAACAGAAAGAACAGTACTCATTGTAGTTCATCTCTGGATGGTTCAAAGTATGAGTTCTTTCATAGACCATATTAATAGCAATACAAGCAGATGTGATCGTAATGGCCATTTCATAGAGATGATAAGCAGCAGGGACATTGAATCTTAAAGCTCCGGAATCTGCAGTATCATCGAGCCTGTAAGTATTGAGATAATTTAATAGAAGTGAAGTTTGATAACAGCGAACTCTAGAAACGAATGACATCTAGGAAACTTACATGAAGGTAGCATTATAAAGTATCTTTATCAAATCTTGGATCTCGTCGAGTTTATTCTGTGGTACTTCGAGCCAGTAATTGAAAGCATGATTGATCTTCAAAGCGATATCATTTGAATAAGCTTGGAAAGCATAATTAACGGGTGCCAGCAATGCCTATGAAAGGACTTTCAGATCAAACTTCTACGATCCTGTTCGTGTACAAATAGTGTAGTATTGCACCCTCCATATCCAAGAATAAGGAGTAAAACATGAACACGAATAGTAAGGTGCGGGATTGGTCGTAAAAGCGATCGACTGTGGATCCGAAGATCGTGGATTCGAATTTCCGTGCCTTATTTTTCGTAGAGACTCTTATAATAGATTATTCAAAATCAGGGCCGCCACGTACGGTTGTGCAGGCTGTGCACCGCACACGAGCGCTTCTTCGAAGGAACGCCATATCGTCACAAGAATTTGTGTACTTTTTATGCATTACGACTAAGGTGTAATGAATCATTCAAACACCGAGAGCTCAAACTGCTCGGGAGAGGTAAGAACCGGACGGGAATGAGCTAGCTTGTCCGGCTGTCGAAAGGTTGTCTGCAAAATCGTTAATGCTTGAAAATAGTATGTAATATTGACAGTTCCTGTTGCCACCCACCTCAGAGACACTACAGCTCACGCACGTACATTAAAAGATACTACTAAATAGCAAATTCTAGAATTTAAGTAACCGAAACTTACAAACCATACCACTGTAACACGCTAACCTCTTATAATTCTCTATGAGGATTGATTGTAATTGCTTAATTAAATAAAAAATATATATATAATTAATAATTAATAATAAAAATAAATATATAATTTGTCAATATATATATATATATATATATTGACAAATATATTAAAAAAAAAATATGTATATTGACAGTTCGATTGTCGGTATTTTGGAAGTTAAAATAGAGTTATCTGAAATTGTAAGAAATTTTTGAATTTACTGCCATACAGTGGTGAACTTAATTTATGTAACTTTGCCGGTTTTGGTAGCTACCGGATAAAGGCGTCCAAATTAAAAATTATTAAGAACTATTTACGTTTTACAATGAGATCAGAACGATTAATTCATTTTTCAATTATATCTACTGAAAATGACATTCTAGATACATTAAATATTAGTGATTTAATTGAAAATTTTGTGGTAGCCAAAGCTCGGAGGGTTAATATGTAAATAATTATATAATGTATAATGGTATATTTGTTGTAATTTTCCAATTATGTATCATGGAAAAGGGCGCTAAATTTTTCTTGCAGACGCCTCTTACCCACGTGGCGGTCCTATTAAAAATCGTCTTGTTGCGTGGATAGATTGGAATCGAAGGTTTTCCAAAAAGGACTCCAGGGATTTGGTTTTCAATAAAACTCGGACGAGTTAGCGTGGTCGTGGTGGACATTTAAATGACATCTTTTCCATTTATGTATATTTTCAATATACACACAACATATTGTAGTAAGCAGTATTTCTCTCATTTTGGCTTGTATCTTTTTATGTATAAATTTGTTGATAAAAGCTAATAAAATAAAATATTTCTCGCAATTCTAGCTATATGTTGTGTACAAAAATATTTCTGCTATAATGTCAATTAAGTAAATAATGATAATTTACCTTTTTTGTTGAAATATTTGTACTTTAGAGAAATGAGTTGATATTATTTTCATTTTCAAATAACCATGTTGGAAATAACAGTCCAAATTTCACCATTTCAAATAGTTATTTCTTATTTTCTATTTTGATTAAAATTTGCTCAAATCTCTTTATATAATGTGTGTGTGTGTGTGTGTGTGTGTGTGTGTGTGTGTGTGTGTGTGT